>NW_022639534.1:1009167-1021779 GCF_010583005.1 Odontomachus brunneus
CTCTTATATATTACTTCAACTCAAAAATATTTCTTCGGATTTAATAAATTTTATCGCATCCACACGAAAGAAAGATCAGAAAACTTTGACCAGAGTACTTGTGTGTATCTGTAGATGTCCACTTTAATGCCATATGAGATGAAAAACATCAGACTCGGCTGGGATCGAACCCAGGTTCTTCCCGCTTGTCAGGCAACCCGCTCTTCCTATTGAGCTATTTAAGACTTCATCTTTGTGATATCTATATACCCAGTGAAAAATGATTCGTAGATTAACGTCAAAATGATATCAAACTGACGTCGGTTTGACGATTTCAACGTCGATTTGATTGAAACGTCGACAGTGAATTGACGGTGGAAGCTCTAAGCGTGGCGCTTGGTTTCAACCAATCGTACACGGCAGTACGCAACGAAACAACAGTTCTTCGCGTCTCTCGTACTGCACGTAAGACGGCATTGTGCTTCAAATTAACATATTCCTCTTGATATAGAAGAACATAATTAGAATAATGTCTTATAAATGCACGATGAGTAGTTCCCTTTAATGAAAGATGAATATACTTTCTGTAAGGTATTTCTTTTAAAACATGGAGTTAGAGAAAAATTCACTTTGTACGTAGAATACTTTTTTGGGTGTAGAGCGTCTGATGATAACACAGGCCTGCAAAATTGGAGGTGTTGAAAGTTGACAATGTTTTCTTACGTAATTTTTTGCGCTGAATCCAAATCTGACCGCAGAGTTGCTCTATCACGTCAGAATTTCAAAATATCCTAATCTAAAACTGCCAAAAAAGCTGTTTTCAATCATATTTTAAATTAAATTAAAAATTGAGACAATTTTTTTGACAAATCCGTCAACGGTATTATTTACTACTATACGACTTTTTCAAAATCCATTTTAAACCATCTCAAAGCGACTTTTTCTCCCGGAGATATACCAATTCAAAGTTCGATAAATTGTACCTCGCAGGAGCCTGATCTCTAAAGGTCGATCTACATTGGTCGTATCGTAACGTCGTGACATCGCAAAACCGTAGCATCGTAATGCTCGTAAGTAGTACAAAAATATATATTTTTAATAATGAGTATGATTACTTTTTGTGCTATACATATTTTTAAGTAATACGACTCTAGCTCGTCGCTGATTAGTTGATCGTAGCAATCGTAATGTCGTAGAATCGTTGAAGATTGGGTTTGACCAAATTTCTACAACGAATCGCACGACGCTTACGACGCTACGATACGACTAATGTACATCGGCCTTAAAACAGGATGGGTGACTACCTGACCAGTGAAGGCGAGTAACTACTCGGCTTGTTCTAATATAACGGCATGAAGACTAGGCTCCTATGAAGTGCAATTTATCGAAATTTGAATTGGTATATTTTCGGAAGAAAAAATCGCTTTGCGATGGTTCTCAAAATGGATTTTGAAGGGACCGTATAGTATTAAATGATACCGTTGACGGATTTGACGAAAAAAATTTTCTCAATTTTTAATTTAATTTAAAATATGGTTGAAAACGGCTTTTTTGGCAGTTTTAGATTAGAATATTTTGAAATTCTGACGTGATAGAACAACTCTGCGGCCAGATTTGGATTCAGCGCAAAAAATTACGTAAGAAAACATTGTCAGATCTCAATCAACAAAACTATGCAGGCCTGTATCATATGTAAAACTCTTGTGTGTAGATTAAACCAAATTGAAAAAACAAATTCCTCTATCCAAACAATCACGTAAAATGTTATGTTATTAAGAGTATGCTGAAGTCGATGACAAGCTTAAAAAATGTTGGTAATATAGAAACAATGATGATCACGCTATCCTTCTCGTATTTCTTATATAGATCTTACCTAAATGTGTTTTGTTTTACTATATTTAGCGAAAAACTTAACCACGCATATTTTTCCACAAACTTTTCCGATATTTTAAATTTACGTGTAAAAATGTATTTTTAAATTTTTCTAAGCGGAGCAAACTCGCGCGTTCAATATATGTATACAAGCTGCAAATCTTATGTATTAAGCAAATATTTATTTTAACTGACAGTGTCTGAAAGGCTAATTTATATTGGAAATGTCAACTTTGAAATTTTCACCGCTTTTATCATATATTGAGCATTGCTCCGATACATTCTTCCACGTATTTATATTGTGTAAGAGTATTTGTAATTCTGTAGAGCCAATACAACGTAAACTTTGCAAAAAAGGTTAGTATTCTGTCGGTAAAGATGTTGACTCTAGCGTTCCCTTAATTTAAGGAGATTGTGAATGATCGCGCTGGATATAGAGTGTGACGTTAAGTACAGTTTGTGTTATATACTCGTATATTACGTCAAACTGAACGAAAAAGTTCTCTACCAATTAGTAAAAAACTAAATTGTGCGTGATTATACACCAATTTTCTGTAACTAATGATTCAAAAGTTTATATGGTAATTTGCAAAACGATAGACGACTTTTTTGTTCAATTTGACCTAATATATAAGCACACAACGTAAATCGCATAGTTTTGCACCTTACACTGTAATACATCGAAATATCCGTACCCAACGTAATCATTTGCTAATTTTCTCTATAATAACTCTGTAACAACTCTAATAACTCAAAATTCTACGTGGTTGTTTGCAAAATAGTAGGACAATTTTTTGTCTAGTTTAACATAATTTACACCTACATGAGATTTTTATATGTATTGTCAGATAACATGTGTACACATCCGAAAAAAAATTTGGTTAGTTTAATTAAATATCTTATGTAATATAAGCATGAACCAAAAATTCTGGTTGAAATTGCCAAAATTTTATTCAAATTAATAAGATTTCTAGATAACCAAAACTTGTAACTGTTCAAGTTAACCAGAAATCTTCCCAGATAGCATAGAGAATTCAAAAAAAGTTCAAAAAGAATTCAGTCATATGTCACCAATTCTGAGTTTATTTTCAAACAGAATTCTTCAGAGTTCAGTTCAGTAAAAAGAATTCTTTTCGCATCTAAAAATGAACTCAAAATTGGTGACATACGACTGAATTCGTTTTGAATTCTCTTTGCTATCTGGGTTGTTAATTTGAACAGAATTCTAGTAACTTTAACCATATTTCTTGTTCGTCCATATTTCATCAGACATTTGTTAATTCAACGAAACTTTTTTCTTGTGTGGAGTATGGCTTCTTATAAGAGGTTTGAATGTAAAATTTAAAGGACAGATGTATTCCCCTTGCACTATCCATAGGCATCCCATTTTTGTCTAGCTTGACTTCTATTGAAGAAAACTAGACAAAATGTCCAATAGGAGTTAAACTAGATAAGGGTTGAATGACCGCACTAACAAGATATCCTTTTCAAGTCTTCGTAGCCTCTTACAGACTTCTTAGACACTCGGTCTAAGTATATAAGTCTATGATTGGCATCGAAGAAAAGAAAAGAAAGAAAGAAAAAACAAAGAAAAAAAAAATCACAACTTCTTCTCGCACTGCTTTCAATCCATTTCTTCTCGCACTGCCTTCAATCCATTGCCTCGTAATAAGGGTTTGTAAAAGATCGTCAAATTGTTGATGACTTCGTTAGCTCAAAAAATGTGTTATTTTATAGATGTAAAATTAGATAATTATCTGAGTGAAGGCAAAACGCGATGAACAATGATGACAAATATTTTGATTAACCATGATATGTACTGTTTCATTAATATTAATAAAAGAAATATAACTAGAAATTCTAACAAACTTCGACACGCTTTTAACCCCTTCACTATCGATGACAAGAATCCTCGTCAAGGAGAGGATTGATAATATCAAATTAAACATGGTTTAGATTACAGATCAAACATAACAAACATTAGTCACACTTGTGTTGCCTAATATATAATATATTACATAATACTTCTGAAATTAATTTCTCTCTGTCTCCCCCCTCTTTCTCTCTGCTCTCCCTCCCTCCTTCTCTTTCTATCTTTCCCTTTCTTTTTACGTCTCTCTATCTCTTTATAAAGAGATTGCGATTTTTTTAACAATTATTATAATACAATAATATTTTAAAGAAACATAACACATCGTATTAAGTACCATTATTGCTTGAGATTTGGCGTTTTTATAAAATACTATTTTTTAAAATTTATTGTCGTGTGGTTTTGTGTTGGTTCACAGCTGATCGGCGAAGAGAGATTGGACATATCACCAGATTTTTTCGTTTGTTCCGACACGCGAGTGACCCTATGCCTGACTACAATACATTAACCAATAGAATAGCTTTAATCACATGCAAAGAAATTAGGTTACTAGTATTTTATAACCGTATAAATATTCATTTGTGGACATTAACGTAAAGCTATCTCAGTGGCAGATTATTAACTTAACACACCTTGTTTGTTCCCTCTGCTTTTCTGAATAATTAATAAATAATAAATTACTAACACATACAGTTAGCAGATCTTAATAATCTAATTGCGTAACAAGGTTAAATCTATTCTGTCGATTAATGTATACGTCACAAAATGTAATATATTATATTGACTGTTTGATATGTACACGAAATGGTAATTTCATACTAAATTATCTTAATTTCAATAATGCATGTTAACGATAACGTATATTGATCTGACAATGTATGCATAAAGAAGGCTTATTGTATCGATTCGATACACCATACGCGCGCGTATATTAATGATAAATAAGATAATTTAGTATAAAATTACTAATTACATTTAAAAATTAATTACGATCAAATTATTACTACATATGTAGAGGAAAAATAATATTATTAATATTATATCCCCTGTCTATTTTTGCAGCAAAAATTATGTTAATTGAATCATTTTTTTTAGATCTCAACGAAAGAAATTAACATCTCTATTTCCGATCATATAATAACTATTCTTTTTATCTAGAATTCTATCTTCCTTGAATTTTTCGATAAGGAAGATCTCATATTAAACACGTTTATGGCTTGGTACAAACGATTGAGTAATGACATAATGATAGACATTGACGTCTCTTCGTCACAAACTACCACTATATTATCCTCGTGAAGATCGATCGAATGTTCATCGCCTATGACGTACAATTTGGACGCACAGTCAGTCATCTTGTCTATTATAGTATTGGTACCATATTAGCTGCCACATGAAAATTATGTGAGAGTGAAATCTCAAATTTTCAAATAAAAGTCTTTTAGTTAATCAAAAAATAGGAAAAAGGGCAATTCGAGTTCAAGCACAGACTAATAGTGCTATATACCATATGAGTAAAAAACCTTCCTTGTGTTAGGAAATCATGTAATATTTATTGAACATGAATAATCAATATAAAACAATCATATGTTTCGGCTCAACCATGAACCCTCTTCAGTGATAATAAAAAACTCAAGGTTTACGACACGAACGCATTACAATTAGTTAAAGACCTGCGTAACTTGACATGAATGCAATATTAAAGCTGACAAGACCGTTACCGAAATAATATTAAGTAGTTAATTAATATTGAGAAGTAGCCGTCATAACTATAAAAATCATAAAATAAAATAAAAAATAAGTAAAATTGAAATATAATAAATAATTAAAACTGACAATATAAAATACCTTTGTTGAGTTCAGCTAAAAGTAAACCGATCCTGTCAACGATAACATCGCCACGTCTATGAAATACAAATAATTACAGATTTATATACCTAGCATTAACATTGCGGAAACGACTTGTGGAAGAGAAGGTAACCATAACAAAGTGTATTTTTATAACAAGCCGCAGTAGCTGGTGCCCAAATATTCAGTATCCTTTTGTGAGTTAAGACCATGCTTCTGAAATTTGATGAAAATCATTTCTGAGATCAGGCGTTTTAGGTAAAAGCGTTCCTCATATAAAACTTTGGCATGATCCCAATCAAAATCATGGTCCTTCCTCTTTTAGTTAATTTGCTACATCAATACAATAAAAAATTATATTATTATATGTAAAATTTAATGATTTAACTTAAATTAATTCAATACAGTATGTTTGCCTCATAAATATATTATAATTAAAATCGCAGAATTCCTATCAATCCTACATAGATACGTATATGGAAATTTGACAGTAACTTTACCAGCCGATTTGTAAAGATTGCATCTCTTATGAGTGGTTCACGTGGCCTTCATAATTGTCACACAGAGTGACGAAATAGAAATACGATAAAAATGATAGGAATTTACTCAAACCAATATATCATGTGATATGAAAATCTGAGAGTAACGTTTCATAAAAGAGGATAAATAAAATAGATCATTTTTAGCCCAAGTGATGAAATCTTTCTTATGCATGTTTTCTTATATTTTTTAATGTTAAATTATTTGTAAGCATTAATTTCAAGTTAAATTGATGAAAAAGTATTTAAAATCGCATTCAAAGTATCACAATTTCGTTAAGATCTAAATAAAAAGTTAAGATCTAAATAAAATTCAAGAAAGTTCATAACGTTTCTTACATTCTTTTTCTCTTCCTATCACCTCCTCCTCCAAACCTTTATTCTTACTTAACTTAACATCATCTATTTAGACATCAACTAATATAATGTAATCTAACATTACGAAATCTAGAGTAGGTTTGTCCTTTCTCTTGAGGAGTGACATCACAGATATCCATAATATATTAAACTGTTGGCCTTGATTCACTAGACGTCCTAATATATACAACTAATACTGTATAACTCGTACAAATGTGTGCATGTACTGTTTCGTATGTATGTATACACATTGCCATACACACACGCGCGCACATTTCGACTCACAAGGAACACTAAAATCAAAAAAGGCAAATCAAAAATTCAAAAAATTCTGAAACTTTGTGTGCAAGTAGAGTAGTTCATCTGCAACACAAAACTATTTTTTGTTCCTGCGGAATTACAGTTTTAGGGGGGTGAAACACCTTTGAAAAATATCGGTTTTTTTCTTTTAAAGCGAATATCGTCGAAACGGGTTGTAGCTCAAACAATAAATGCAATAACAACTTATTTTTATTTTTTATTCATCAACAATTGTCTAATTGTTTAAATGAGACTATAAGATCTCAAACGATGTAGAAAGAAAAAAAGAATGTCCTCTAAAGCGATTTTTGTGGAAAATATGCTTTAAAATCATATTGATAACGTAGATA
Organism: Odontomachus brunneus; assembly: GCF_010583005.1. NCBI lineage: Eukaryota > Metazoa > Arthropoda > Insecta > Hymenoptera > Formicidae > Odontomachus > Odontomachus brunneus. The sequence goes on from NW_022639534.1 coordinate 1,016,283, forward strand.
GCTTAATACAAAGGTACACCAATGTTTAATGACCCGAGGGCACGGATTCTCGTTATTCGATCAAGCAAAAGTTTGACAGGGATTATTTTTTTGTCAAATGGAAACTTTTTGGAGGGTGCCGCGCAAAAAATTTGAAAGTCGAAAAATAAGAACCACCCTAATGCACATATACAGGGTGTTTCCAAAAGGTGGTACCAAATTTTAAGGGTATGTAGTATTCATTAAAACAAACTGAAAAGTCTTAATGAACAGTATTCCGAAAACCTTTTATTTCTGAGTTATGAAGCATTTTATTCTGTGAAAAATAGAAAATAACTAAAATTTACAATAAATGTTCAATGTGCCCTCCGTCCATTGCGTTGATGAATTTTGCTAAACATTCTTCTACTTGGCTGTCGGCGATTCGGATAAGCTGCATAATACAAGCGTGCTGCTTTTGAAGCATTGCCCTTTGCTCTGCCATACATAAAATAAATATCCGTCATTTCAGAATTTGTGTAAAAATTAGCCATTTTTCAGATAACACAAAACTAGATATGGTCCACAATCCAAAGTTGAATACAACAATCCCTGCGTAATTAGGTGGTCACATACGGCCGTCCGTGAATGAACTGACTAAGAGACTTGGAAACTGTTGTCAACAAATACGAAATAAACCTGGACTCTTTGATTTTCAATGACGAAACATGCCGAAATGTGTACTGACATGAGCCGAAGGCACATTGAACATTTATTGTAGATTTAATTTATTTTCTATTTTTCACAGAACAAAATGCTTCATAACTCAGAAATAAAAGGTTTTCGGAGTACTGTTCATTAAGAGTTTTTGGTTTGTTTTAACGAGTACTATATACCCTTAAAATTTGGTACCACCTTTTGGGAACACACTGTATATATGCACATATTAATGTATGTGCACAGTACACGTGTATGCGCGGGGAAGGGGCTCCGTCTCTCCCCCCGCACCCCCTCCCCGAAAAACCTAACTCTAACCCAACTTATTTAATTCACCTGCAAAGTTTCTTTTGTCCACGTATTTGTTTATAATACATATTACTGCAATGCATTATAAGTGATTTTTCTGGTTTCAATTCAATCACTTTGTTACATAGTGGACACGAAATTTAATTTCGAAGCACTGTTTTATCACTCAAATAATTTATTAAATTTTCGTAATTATACGTAAAATGAATAAATTCGTAGAACAGCATGATTGTAAGTATATCAATGTTACTCTCGCTGTGTTCCAAGATATACTGGTATATCGGAACATAATCATCAAATCGAAATGTAAACATACACACAATTACACACACAATCAAAACAACTTGTCTAATATCATTATGAGGATATCGAATATCACCCGTTTAAGTAAAAACATAATATCGAAGAATCGCGTACAATTTCGCATAGCATCTTTCTAGAAATGTTAGTATAAGCAAAATATTAACACTTCTTTTGTTAATAACTTTTTAACAAACAACGAGCGAAAACCTTCTGAGTTACTCAGAAGAGTGACCTTTATAACATATGTCAAGGTCAAGATCATCGGAGGTGCTTCCCCTAAAGTGAACATTTACCAAATTTTTTTATTATAGTTCTAAAGTATTCTTGAAACCATTCAATTTTCACTTAGGACAATTTTTTCTATCTCTTATAGTTTCGACGATATTCGCTTCAAAAGAAAAAAACTGATTTTTTTCAAATGGGTGTTTTATCCCCTAAAACTGTAATTCCGCATAAACAAAAAATAGTTTTGTGCTACGGATAAACTACTCTACTTGCACACAAAGTTTCAGAATTTTTTGAATTTTTGAGTTGCCTAGTCATTGTCAGTAACCTCATAGGTAGAGAATTTTTATATTTGTAGAGTAAAACTGCATTCCAATTGGTTACTAAACTAAGTCTTACTAAGTCTCTCATCAATGCGTTACATAAAGTATACAGCTTTCAGGTACACAGAATCTAGAAAGTAAAAAGAAGATAAAAAAATGTTACATATTCTTGAATTTTTATTCAAATTTCGACGAAACTGTGAACTACTTTGAACGCTATTTTCAACACTTTCTCATTAGTTCAGCTCGAAACAAACAAATGATTCAGCACATCAAAAAATATAAGAAAACATGCATAAAGGTTCCATTGTTGAGGCCAAAAATGGCACATTTTTGGCCTCCTTTCTTACCATATCAATATAATAAGAAATTCAAATCGCTATATGAGGTGAATTTAATGATTAATTCGATACAACGTACTAGCTTCATAAATGTAATTAAAGAAGTTATAAAGTTTCCGATTGTCACACGTCATGACAATCATGGAAGTCCATGTACTCCAGGTACTAACACTAACATTGGCCAGGGTTAATCGATTCCAGAAAAGCGACCGAATGTCCCCACCGTTACGCCGACCTCTTCTGACCTCGCGTCTTTGCTTCTGTTTGCAGATCCAACGCCCGAGGCGTGCAACAGCGCGATGGCGTCGAGCATCTCCGCGGGTGCTGGCGAGCTGCGTGCATCACCGATCGTGTCCATCCTCCTACTTCCGGTGCTGGCGGTATATAGACTCGTATAAAGCGGTCGCTTGTTCATCCGTGTCGGCGAACCTCTTTTCACGGCTGGCAAGTACTTGGCTGGACGGGAACGCTCCGCTGGCGCCACCGGCCGACAGACAGGTCCCGTAGCAAGCGTTGTTTTACGCTTCGAGGTCGCATTTAGCGGTCGTCAAAAGCACTCGTAGAGATCGATAGGTCGTCGTTGTCGTCGTCGTCGTCATCGTCGTCGTCGTCATCGTAGTCATCGTCGTCGTCGTCGTCGCTGTCGTCGTCGTCGTAGGACTGTAGCGCTACCGCCGCAACACGACGGTAGGTCCGTTTCCATCACCAGCCGCGTCGTCATCACCGCGTTAGCGCAGCGCGACGTTTTGCGAATGATAATCAGAGCGTCTCGTGATACCTCGAGGTGCGCCGCAGCTCTCCGGAGCCCAGCGCCGATCGATCTACCTGCGCGATCCGCGTCCGGGAAGAAAGGGGGGAGGAGGAAAGGAGCGGGGAGGGGGGAGGAGGGCAAAGGAAGGAAAAGCAAATCCAGAAGTGATCCCGCAAGTGATCGACGCTGCTTCGGGATTCGATTTCGACGGTTCGCCCTGGGGCATACGCCCGCCAGTTCCGCCGCCGAGCGGCTTCGCCGATCCGATTCGTTGATCTGGCCGTTCGCGCTGCTACTTTCGGCTCTTTTCGATCGGCCGGCCGGCCGGCCGTCCGCACGCTCGTCGATTGCGGAATCCGCGATGATCCTCCGTCGACGATCTCCGGGAACCGTGGCCGAACCGTGAGTTGTGGAGGCGTGAGATACCGTCCGTGCTGACAGGCGCGCGTCGATTCGCCCGCGAGTCATGATGGATATTCGCCGGATTGATCGTCGGATTCGCGACGGGTCGATGGGAGCACTCGTCATCGGTCATATGCCACCAAGCCGGGTATAGACTTAAAGAGATAGACTGCGTATTCCCATTGAAAGGCTGAAGCCAGACGAGGGAACAGAGAGTAAGATGCTTTCCTCGTCTAATTGTCTGGTTAGTGGAGACAAGGAAGAATGAGAAGCGATCTCGCGGTCAATGCGTTCTTTCCTTCTTTTTTTCACCAGATTCCTTCCTCTTCTATTTCCTCTACATCGCCCCCTTCTATAGTACTGTACGACAGAAGAAACATATCTTACTTAACATATCTTACTCGACATATCTCTGTCTTTAAAAGTGAAAGTATCAATGCCCGGAGATCAATTCTGGACATTCTTATTGTTTTGATCTTCTCTCAAAGATAAATATTTAAACTTTCAACATAAAATATATATACATATATTAAATATACATACACAGATAAGAAAGAGATTTGTTATACATACCGTAAGATGGGGTTACTTTGTGACTGTAGGGGTTACTTTGTGACACAGTGAATATTGGTCAATAGTGATAATTATCACTATTGACCAATATTCACTGTGTCACAAAGTAACCCCTACAGTCACAAAGTAACCCCATCTTACGGTAACCAGAAATATTTTCTTGTGAGCAGCATAGTTGCACCCTCTAGTTGTCTTTGTGTGATAGCAATGTGTATGGTTGATATAACTCAGTTTGACTTTGGTACCTCAACTACGTCAATGTAGTGCGTAATCTGCTTGCGGCAACCAGGAATCGATTGGGGTAACATTTGCCATTTTCTGCTTAAAGCAGACATCGTCACCGCTACAAAGCCAGTAACGCAACAATTGTTGCTGCGGTTGCACATATATCAATTTGTTCCGTATTTTACTACTGAATCTGGTTGGCATAACCAGATTTATGTGACCCAACCATACTATTTTTTCCGCGTGTACATATATTTTAAGTTAAAACTTTAAATACATACACATATCAGTACTCAAAAATTAAAACAATAAGAATATTCAAGATTAATGAAAATTGATACTTTTACATTATTCTTGCCTTCACCATCTTATAAGAACGCGAGTCTATCTGTATAAGTCTATGAAGCCAACTCGTTCTCTGGCTCGCGCCAAGACTCAACCGCGATCGATCGTGGGAACGGCGATCGCGAGAATTATTAATACACAATTGAAATCGAGGGATCGACCTGACGGGGCACGCGTGAAGGAGATTATTCTGCGGCAGGGCGATTAAGCGGCACGATCTCTCGCGAGTCGTCGGATCTGGGAAACGCAGGTGGCGGATGAGCCGAATCGATTTCTCGAGCAGCGACAACAGCAGCAGCAGCAACAACGGCAGTAACGGCAGTAATAACAACGGCAACAGCAGCGACGGCAGCATCATCCCGCGGCGATCGCACGAGGTTTAATGGATTACATAATCGACGATCGGACGCGGCCGCAATTTCGGTACTCTCGCTGGCGTCCTCGCGGGATCAGATTAAACGAGGGGGAGATCAGCTCCGGGATTTATTGCGCCGCAGCAATAAACTCGCTAATGCGCCTTGTGATGGAGCTCCACGGTAAGCCGCGCCGGGCCTCACGCGCGAGCGCGCTCCTCGTTATCGACGGAGCAAGCAGCTGCGATCGGTGCTGCGACGTCTTACGGCGCGTCGCAACCTGCTTACAAATCACTGGCTCGGTTTCTTTTGCGACCAACCGCGCAACGAGACACACACACACATATATATACGTAGCCTAAGCTCTCTCTCCAGAAAATAAAGTTGATATTGACAATTTGAGGCAGAGTGAGAAAGAGAGAGAGAAAATTACTTTTTAAAACTTTTTCTTTCTCACTCTAGCTTAGAGTGGCTATCAACAAAACCGCCATATATCCCTTATATATATATATATATATATATATATATATATATATATATATTAGGAATAAATATATGTATGTATATATATGTATGTATGAATATATGTGTGTATATATATACATTAGGAATATAGCAGTTCTTAACAGCTATATATACTCTAAGCTCAAAAGTGAGGAAAGGAAAACCTAG
>NW_022639534.1:1023118-1038654 GCF_010583005.1 Odontomachus brunneus
ATATATATATATATATATATATATATATATATATTATATATGTATATATGGTAACTTTTGACAGCCGTTCTAAGCTAAAATGAGAAAAAAAAGTAGCTCTAAAACAACTTTTTCGCTCCATCTCACACTGCCAATACTCTAACTTCTGCTATAACAAAAGTATATTAATACTTTTAATAGTCTATGTATATATATTCAAAACACTATTACTACTACTAATACTGCTGCCGCTGTATACTACTGCTACTAAATTTGCTACTGCTGCTGCTACTATAGGTATACGCGAGATATCAATTTCATAGCGGAGAGCAACAGGAGGGAACCCTACGCTGCGAGGACGGTAAATAGCGAGGGTGTGTGTAATCGGAGAAAATTAGCGGCGACAGGAGGAGGTCAAAGGACGCGATTATCAGCGGCTCGATAAACGACAGCGCGAGCGATTAATCTCACGTCAATCTTCGGCGCGAACGCGAGTCAATCTCTGCGTCGTTCTCGGAGACGTTCGTGAAAATCGCCCGGGCGTTCGTCACCTTCGACGAAGGCGCGACAGCGTTGGATCTAGGCTAAGCCGGTAGCGCGGAATCGAGCACGTGACCCGTCGCCGTTACGGGAGCGAGGATGGATGCGTTTTGTAATCCGGGAAGCGGTATATCTGTATCTGTGTGTCTTTTGTGTGGAAGCCCTATCCGTGCGCGTGCCGACGACGTGTCGAGAAGGGGAGGAGTAATCATTTCTCGCAGAGAGAGACTCGACGGACAATTACATTTTTTTAGCAAACCTCAGAGCTGCGTTTTTAGAAGATCCGATCCATCCGTCGATCGGTGGATCGCGACAGAGGTGATTACGAACGTAGACGATCTTTCTCCTCGGGAAGGAAGAACAGAGTTTTTAGAACAGTTTAGAGAGATAATTGACCACGCGCGGTCGATTATGTCGCTCGAAGAGCAGAAAAACGAAAAAGCAAAAAAAGAGAAACGTACCGCGTCAACTTTGTGAGCCAAGTACGTATAGTCTTTACACTGTTAGCGATGAGCCTTAGGACACTCACACACGGGGATTTAGAGCGATCGTCCACCACATTAGTTAACCCTGACAGTAATACCTACCCAAATTTCAAGACTTTCATCATTATCACAACTCGAGACAATCGCTAATGGAGGCTCTTGTTTTATTGAATTTATGCAGAAAATATGCTGTATTAAATTCATCACTTAAATTTTCAAATTCATCTATCATAAATTACATAATTATATCATAAAATCATTATCATGAATATTGATTTTCAACAAAGCTATGGTTCAAAATTACTCAGATTTGACAGATCTAAATTGTCCTAAAGAGTATAATTGCACGCGGAGAGTTAATCATTAAATTTGCGTCAATACAATAATATAAAGTTGCTGTAATATTAACGCAGCTACAAAACGTGCACCAAAAGTCACACTCAGATGTCACATTACATTTTACATGTCATATTGTTTTGAGTACATTGAATAATTACTTCCGTATTTCTTTCATACTTCTATATTTTATGTGGTAAATATGATTTTCACATGAATCACTCGTAATGCAATCTTTAAAAATCGACGAGTAAAGTTGCTGCCAAATTTACGTGCATCTGTCTATTTGGAAAAATCACGTTGAAAGTAAAACAAAAAAAAAGAGAACAACGATTACAACTTATTGAATCAATTTTAAGTAAAACAAATTTGTTTATAATATAAGTACAATGTATGTACGGTATGTGTTACGCAAGTATATATAATAAGTGTGTTGCTGTCAGGGTTAAAGGACACAACACGGCGGCGGGTATCGCCGCCATTCTAAAGACACTAACTTTCGATTTTGAAGATATTGTAACAACTCGAGGACCTAATAGACAATACCGATCTGCTTACCGTAAACTATCGCACAAACTGTCGGCCCTAAATCACCACTTAGCAGCGGACGTTTACTTGACGCGGAAGTTGGCAAGGTCTCGGGGAGGGAAGACCGAGACCAAGACAACTGACAAGATAATAGTAAAGAGCTTCATATCTTCATCACGACCGCTCAAGCGCAACCTCACTAGACAAATTCCACTTCGCTCTCTTCGCGATTCGGCGCGCATCGAATTGAACCCGGCTAACGAGGAGCCGGGATTAGCAAGGGGATCAAACCGGGACCGCGAAGAGCTACGTCGAACAACACACCGAGATCGATCCGAGTCGCCGCGGTAGACACGAGACTTTTAATTTCCACGCGATCAGAGTAACCCGGACAACCCACTCGCCGCGCATTGATCCAATTTGATCGCGCGACCAAGTCGGCGCGGCTGTCACCCGATCCAATCGCTCCGAAACACATCGCGAGCGACGACGGTGCAGCTCCGGACAAAACACGCGACAGCTGCGACGACAAGAAACGCACCCTTAATTCAAGATTGCCAATGCTAGTAGTAATAGTCGAGTCCGTTATTGCTGAAGCGGAGTCATTTCGATCTCCTTAATTTTTTCACCTGTAGCCTGCCTGTAATGTTTTTAATCTGTGTTCTCTTTTTACAAGAGAAAAATGGCGTAATATCAATTACATCTTTTTTATAAAATTGTTATATCAAATGCAGGTCAAAGTGGCTATCATTGGCAATCTAGGCTTTTCTACATCTATCGCAATGTTAGGTGTGGCCTGGTTACTCATGGCCTGAACTCGCATGACGCTGTGACAGCCAATTTAGTCCATGATTAAAGATTGCACACTAACTGGCTGTTCCAATCAAGCCAGCAAGTGCGCCCCATCAGTTTGCGATCATCGTCGCAACTATATTAGACTTATATACATAAAGTGTGTCTTCTTATGAAAGGCTTGAAGACAAGACTTGAAAGGAAGTTATATTCTCATCTCACAGGCATTCGATTTAGCTCCAATACCCGCATAAAAATTTCCAATAATTTTTCGAGATACAAATCCCGATTAGAATGTCAAATTTGGTTATCCCAATACCAATTGGAATTAAAAAGAAAAATAAAACCAATTCTATTCTTATCCTAAACATAGATTCTCTGTCTACTGTCGAAACAAAAATACTACAAAAAGTATTTTAAAGCACTTTTTCAACTGGTAACATCGATATATCTTTATAATATCAAGCAGAGAATCCCACTTTTATAACAACTACTGCATATTTAATAAAATAAAAAATGTTTTAAATATTTCTAAAACACTTTGAGTATTTTACTGAAATGAGTGAAATTATTTGGAAAGTCGATGTTTGGAAAGTATATGTTTTGTTTAATTCTAATATAAAAAAAATACCAAAAAAAGAAAATTAGGGAAACCTGGGACTTCTCATTTAGAATCGCAATTTGAAGTATTACATTTCTAATCAATATATATATTATTATTTTAATGAATCAGACTAGACCTCAATTAGATCTCAAAAAACGTTTTATGTGGGTAGGAGCTAGACAAAGGCCAAATGCCTGCGCTAATAGGACATTCTTTTTTTAAAATCTTCCCAGTCTTTTATGGAACGCTCAGATATATATACACGGTGTCCGGTAATTGATCGAGTAACCGCCGTGTACGAGTAGAACAGGTTAAAATAATCATAAAAGTTATATACCATTTTGAAGTTTTCTCAATATTTCGTAATTAATTAAAATATACAAACGAATCAGTGCACGCAGTGTAACGCAGAAAAGCGTTACAGGCTCTGTATGTAAAAGAAATGGCTTACCTCTTAGCAACAATGAGTAAACAACTGCTTTCAAAGCGGAATAACGTATACGTGTCGCTTGTTACTCCACCTCGAAATCAGCTGTTTACTCATTTTTGCTAAGAGGTAAGCCATTTCTTTTACACACAGAGCCTGTCTTACCGCTTCTCGTGAGCTCATTCGTTTATTTTAATTAATTACGGAATAAATATTGAGAAAATTTCAAAATGGTATATAATTTTTATGATTATTTTGACACGTTCTACTCGTACACGGCGGTTACTCGATCAGTTACCGGACACCCTGTATATATGATCGCAACCAACATTGCAATAGATACAGAAAGACCAAGAGAAAGGCCCTTCCACGTCTATCGCAATGTCGATCGCAAGGAGACACAATGTGACGATGATCTCAAAAGTTGGCACAACTTCAACCGTTACGACGCCAATTAGAAGCATCAATGGACAGTCTTTATCCCACTGACACTTCTAATTGGCTGTCACAAGGCCAGACAAGCGTCGTATCTGTTATAGTCGAAGTTGAGGCAACTTTTGCGATCATCGTCGGGACAAACGTTGCGTCCGCTTGCGACCGATCTAGCGATACAGACAGGACTAGAGAACCTCTAGTAAAGAGAATCGTCAAGCAGCTACTCTGCGATTGGCTGGCATAAACATATACCCGTATTAGAGAATTGCCAACATGGTTATGTGACCAGCTGATTGGCTGGCATAAACATGTATGGATTTGGACATTGCGACGCCAATGCAAAACCATATATATACAGGGTGTCCCGCGTAAGACGGACCAAAAGAAAAATATAAGTAGAACACATAAAAGTGAACAAAAATTATATAGGCCATTTTTCAAACAACTACGTAAAATTTCGAGATATTAATTAAAATAGTTGAGCATATCAGAGCGCGGCGATACGGCAAGCGAGACATACGGCTCGCCGCGGCCGGCGAAGAAAATGGATGATTGCTCGCGGGCTTATCTTATAGGCCAGAGAGGTGGATCGTTTGGCATACTGAAATGAGTAGCTCCGTGTGTGCGTCCGTGTACGTGTGCGTTTTTCCATTTTCTTCGTCGACCACTGCGAGCCGTATGTCCCGCCTGTCGCGTCGCGCGTTCTAATTTGTCCAACTATTTTAATTAATATCTCGAAATTTTACGTGGTTGTTTGAAAAATAATCTCTACAATATTTGTTCACTTTTATCTGTTCTACTTATATTTTCTTTTGGTCCATCTTACGCGGGACACCCTGTATATATTCAGGATGTCCCGCGTAAAATGGATCAAAAGAAAAATATAAATAGAACACATTAAAGTGAACAAAAATTATATAGGCCATTTTTCAAACAACAACGTAAAATTTTGAGATATTAATTAAAATGGTTGAGCTTATCAGAGCGCGGCGATACGGCAGACGAAGAAAATGGATAATTGCTCGCGGGCCTATCTTATAGGACAGAGAGGTGGGCCGTTTGGCATACTGAAATGAGTAGCTCCGTGTGTGCGTCCATGTACGTGTGCGTTTTTCCATTTTCTTCGTCGACCACTACGAGCCGTATGTCTCGCCTGTCACGTCGCGCGTTCTAATTTGTTCAACTATTTTAATTAATATCTCGAAATTTTACGTGGTTGTTTGAAAAATGACATATACAATTTTTGTTTACTTTTATGTGTTCTACTTATATTTTTCTTTTGGTCCCTCTTACGCGGGACACCCTATATATATATATATATATATATATATAAAATAACCATCTGCATTGGCGTCGCAATGTCCAAATCCATACATGTTTATCCAGCCAATCAGCTGGTCACATAACCATGTTGGCAATTCTCTTTACTAGAGGTTCTCTAGGCAGGACTTTATGGGAATTACAACGTCGTGGCCCGTCTCGTGACTCGCTCGCTCGCTCGCTCGTTCTTCCTTTGTCTCTCTCGAATTATACAGCTCCCAGTCCCTTTCAACCTTTCTCTTCAATGCTGTACCAGCGAGAAGCGCTTTCTCCCAAGATTTCCCGACAGAATCAAGGACTCCGTGGGCCGGGATGAAGCGGATTGTACCGCAGCACCGCCGTGCGGTGCCCGCGAAACTTGAGAACACCTTTCGAGTGAGAGCGACCGCGAGATGAGGATCCGTGCACTTGGCCGGGTTTTCCCGGGAGCTGAAGAAGGAAACGAGGAGATAGGAGCACGTTCCCCCGCGGAGAAGATTCTCCAGAGCGTTTTCGGCAAGATACACTCGCCGGGCTCGCCCGCACCGGCAGGAATTGCACGAGCACGCTCGTCCTCGACCCTCGTTTATCATCGCGCCGCGGAAAAAAGTTCCCGAGATGCTCGAGAACATCGAGCGCTCAGCTCCGTTCTGCACCACGGCAGTAGTTTACGGAATTTCACGCCGGACCGCGAAACGAGCTCGGCTTCCGGTCTCGTTTCGCGGTGACCTCGGAGTCCTTAATTTCCAGCGCGAGCTCGTTCAGGAAAAAGTTCGAGTTTGGTACCGTCGGTGCGTTCTTCACGTCTCTCGTCGACTCGTGCATTAAGCCACGACTCCTCGTGGATGTCGATCACCTACCCGGGTGAGAGGGAAAAGGAACGGCGGAAAGAGAGGAAAGAGGATGGGTCCGAAATCAATCGCCCGATTCGGCCGTTTTACTGCGAGTGACCGACGCCACGAATTTCCTTGTCAGATAAGATCGAGGAGGTAAAGTGGTTCCCGATGCAAATGCGCCAGGAGTTTAAAGGTTACCAACGTCAGAAGCGCATTAAGCCAGTCCGCCGCGCGATCCCGATGTTTTAACATTTTATTGAGACGTAACCGCGCCAGGCTCACAGCGACGGCCATCGGTCGCGGCCAATGGGAATCTGAATAAAAGCGTCGCCGTAAATTTCGACGGAATGGTACAGATGTCACACAGTCGTTGGCGCACGAGCGAGCGAGCGGGAGAACCAGCGAGCGGAAGAGCGAGCGAGCTGCACGCGCGTCGCTTCTTTTTATCGCCCCGCGGGAAACGCGAAGCGGTTTTAAATGGAACGTAAAGATTGTCACTGCGGCGCACGTGCGCGCGCTCACGTGCCTCGCAGTGGCCGCGAAGAAAGAGGAAAGAAGAAAAAGCGAGTCTTTCGGGGATTTTTATCGCGATACAAAGTGAGATCGTGGATCTTGTTCGTTATCAGACAAAGTGCGCACTCATTGGCTGTCCAGATACCCGCATAGAAATTTACCCAGATTTTCCCAGACACAGCACAGATTCCGACTGAAATGCCCAAATTTGTCCCAGAATTAGTTATCTACAACATCGATTAGGAACCCCATTCTTGTTTTAAACTTGAGTTCTCTATTTGGAATGAAAATCGAAATTCTATGGGAATTCGCGCCTTTTTTAGCTGGTAACCAGCATAGAAATTTTGTAGGATCGTACCAGATACAGCACAGATTCCAATTAAGATATTCAAATTTGTCTCAAAATTACCTACTACAACGTTAGTTGGAAATCCCATTTTTGTCCCAAACATAGATTCTCTGCTTAGAATCAAAACAGAAATGTTATAGGAACTCGCGATTTTTTCAGTCGGTAACCCGCATGAAAATTTTCCAAAATTTTCGCAAATATAGCACAGATATCCATTAGAATACCTAAATTTGTCTCAGAATTGATTATCTCACTGCAACATCAATTGGAAATTTTATCCTGAACCTGAGTTATCTGTTTAGTATCGAGACAAATGTTATGGGACTCGCGCTTTTTTCAGTAGATAACCCGCATAAAAATTCCCTAAGGTTTTCCCAGATACCCATTAAAATACCTAGATTTGTCCCAGAATTAGTTACCTCACTACAACATCAATTAGAAACTTTATCCTGAAGTTAAGTTCTCTGTTTAATATCGAGACAGAAATATTGTAAGAACTCGCTTTTTTCAATCAGTAACTCACATAAAAATTTCCCAAGATTTTCCCAGATACAACACAAATTACGATTAGAATACCAAAATTTGCCTCAGAATTATTTATTCCATTATTATACTGTTTGGAAATTCTGTTCTTCTAAACATTTATTCTCTGTCTAAGAATTGAAATAGAAATATACTATAGAAACCCAATTTTTTCAGTCGGTAACGTGGATATATTTTTATAGTATCAAACAAAGAATCCCATATTTACATCAATTATTATATTCAATAAAATAAAAATAAAAAATAATATATTTTTTAAACGTTTGGAATATTTTACTGGATAATTAAAGTATTTAGAAAGTCAAAGTGCGTTTTGTTTAATTCTATTATGAAATGCAGACCAGGAAGAAAAAATATTAAACAAAAAATTAAGGTTTTCCACTTGGAATCGCATGTTTAAAACGTTGTGCATAATTATTTTGAGGAATCGAATTGAATTAGATGCCAAGAGATTTTCTATGCGGAATCAGGAGCCATAGCTATTTTGGAGGATTGGATTGGATCCCAAAGAAATATGTATCCCAAGAAATTGCATATCCCAAGAGATTATCTATGCAGAATCAGAATTCACAGTTATCTTGGATCGGATCTCTTAAATCTTAAGAAATGTGAGTTATTGGCCGTTTGCGAAGGAGAGAGAACATTCTATTAATTGTAGGTTTTCACTTGTTTACCATCGACCAAAGTACTCTGTCGCGTTACGAGACTTTCTCAAACATCGATCGCACGTGTTGAGGATTCGCGACGAATACGGTGACGATTATCGCGCGACGATAGAATGAAAAGGAGAAAGGGAGTCGGATCGGCTCGTGAGATATATCGGCCACGCAAGTTTACACCCGAGATTTCACTCGATAATAAAAGGCAAGAGGGTATGACGAAGGGACGAATCTCGCATGGATGGGAGTGCTGACGTTGAATCGTTGCCGTGGAAATCGTAGTAAAAAGAAGCCAAGAGATATCAACTGTTGAAATCATTGTTAGAACGCGCGCAACGACGGCAAAGGTAACGTCGCTTTCGTCATCACAAAAAACGAAAAGAAAATTAGAAGTGTGAAAAAGAGGCAGGAAGAGAAAGAAAGAAAGAGAGAGAGGGGGGGAGAAAGAAGTCAAAACAATGAAAGAGAGAAAGACAGAAATAGATATTCATATACATATATACATACGCATTACTGTTAAGCGAGAGATGTACATATACACATATATAGATATAAATTGTACGTTGTATAAATACACCGTAAATATATCGTATCGAGATTACGTGTGGCATCGCGCACGAGACGGGATCTAGCTATCGTAGGTTTAAGTGTCAAGGCACCGTGCAACTTGCAACAATCCGCAACAACTTGGCGCGCGACCGCGGAGGTCGCACAAGCGACTTTAGTCTAGCAACCAAGTCTCGCGTTTAACAATGGAGGACCGGGGAGGGAGAGGGAGGGCTCTTAATTCTTTTCGCGTCGCGATCAAATAAAAGAAGTCGATCTCTCGCGAGAGTGATTTAATGTTTCGATTCGAGATCGTGGCACAGCGACTTTAGGCTAACAATTAAGTTTTACGTTTAACGATTAAGAATCGAAGAGGGAGAGGAGGGGTTCCTGACTCTTTCCACGTCACGATCGTGAAGAAGAAGAAGAAGATCTCCCGCGAGAGATCGGCCCGAGACCGTCGATTCGCTTTTCCGTCTCGCCGTCGTGATCGAGCTCGAGAACGACGCGCAATCCGCAGTGTCGTTTGATTCCTAATTAGTCGGCACAGGTCCAAATTGGCTTGTCACACGAGAACGATCCGTCGGTCCGTTGGCGCGATCATAACGACGCGTCTGCGTGACGCGCCGTGCTCTCTCCGCGGTATCTCGAAATAAAATCTCACTCTGGAATACTGTATACGTACGTGTTCGTATGAATGTCAAGTATGTATGTGTGTGTGAGTGTGTGAGTGGAAACATAGACTCACAGAGATAAACTGCGCATTTCGACTGGAAGGCTAGAGTCAGCATTAGTGAGAGAAAAAAACAGAAAGATGCTTTCCGTGTCTAATTGTCTGGTTGGTGAGGAGAAGGAAGAAGAAGAAGTGATTACACGGTCAATGAGTTTTCTCTTTCTTTCATTAGGTTTCACTCAATGTTGGAGATTAATCGATTAAAAGTATCTTAATTAATTGACTAAATTAACTTATCATCATATATAAAATTACAGATAATTTTATTGATTGATAAAATTAATTATTAATTAGTATATAATCAGTCACATCAAAGTTTGATATATAATTAATTTCTTTAGTTTCGGCAAAATTAATTATAATTTTATGTGTGACGATTGATTAATCTTAATTACCGATTTGCCGATTACTTTAGTCAAAAAAAATTTTAATCGATTAACCCATTCACAGTAGTGAAGACTTAAAATGACTGCACCAGGGAGTTTTCCTCCTGAAAGGTTTTTCTTTCTTTTCATAATATTAAAATAATTTTCTTTCTTCTTTTAATATATCCAAATTTATTTTCTCCTTATTGTTATGAAGAATTTTGTAAAATACACTAAGAAAAAATATTTGAAAATGTATTTATGGAATATAAAGTTGATTTTCACAGAAATAGATTTTATTTCACAGAGATAAACATTTCATATAAATAAATTTCATGTCTCACAGATTAATTCTCAAGTATTTTTTTCTCACAGAAAAAACAGTATAGTTGATCTACACATAAATCTGGTTATGCTAACCATATCCAATATTGAACCTGGTTAGCACAAGCAAATTTATATGTAAGCCAACCATATTGCTTTTTGTAGGGTACCACTTGAGAGGTTGATGACCAATTTCGTTCTCTCTTTTGTTTCTCCTACGTCATCCCCTTGTATGGCACTGTGTGACAGAGAAAGCACCTTACTCAATAATTTCTTGAGAATTGAGAAGAGATATTTGTAAATTTATTTGTGGGATAAAAATTTATTTCGCGGAAATACCCCGCAAGTAAATTTTCAAGTATTCTTCTTTCTTCTCAGTGTACTCAACATACCTTTACTCTTGTTCTCAGCCGCCTCACAAGGATGCGCAATCTATCTCTGGAAGTCTATGGTTAGAAACAAGCAGTTATTTTTCTTTCGGGGCGAGACGAGGGCGCGCAATTTACTACGCGATTATCGCGACACAACCCCAATCGAGGATTAGGCTGTAAGGCTCTAAGGATCGACCATCTTCTCTGAAAGCTAGCGTGTAACAGATTTCGCTCGCGATTCACGCGTCGCGCTATTTACATATGCATACATGTGCCGTGTGTACAGGGTGTTCTATATGAATAATAATATATCCAGGCGTGTATGGTTAGTACAGAGACACAGGGGAGCGATTGAGGGGTGAGAGGAGACGCTGAAACGACGAGACGCCTGCGCTCCTCCTCGCGGATCCTCAGTACCGACTTTCGGGATTCGCTCTGGATTGACTTCGGTTTCGCGTGACGGAGGGCGGATACTCTCGCGGCCCTCGTGGTCAATCAGTTCCTCAGCTTCTGATAACACCGAGGTCGCGTCAATTTCGACGGCAAGCTGTGCGTGTGCGGGCGCGCTCTGAAATATTTCGCCAACCAGGCGCGAGCGACTTCATTTGAAAGCGACGTGAGCGCGATGGTGAGTGCGACGACGATGACGACGACGACGACGATGAGGACGAGAAGAGAGAGAGGTTTAACCGGGCGCTAGGAATTCCAGCTGGAAATCTCATTTAAAGCTCCTACAACATCGACGTTAGAATTCGCGCGGTCTCGTCGCCCGGCCCGCTCGCTCGTTCGCTCGAACAGACACGCGTCTGCAGCATTTGCGTATGAACAATCGAATCTCCCCGCTTTGATCTGAGATTGATATTTCTCGTATCAATAATGACTCATGCGACCCGGCTGCCACCCGTATTCGCGACTTCGTTGGGCGCGCCTTCGCAAGATCGAGCTCCGCTCCTTAGAACTGCTCCAGAATACACGCAGATCTCCTTATTCCGGCGCTCCGGCAACCGATACGGCATTCACCAGCGTAGATATATTCGCGAGGACACCGCTGGCGGCGGTCGCCCTTCGGTGTGCGAAGCGCGGCTAGAAATATTTCAGAGCTCGCTCGTCGCTTCCGCTTTGTTACCGAAAACGTAACGTCACGTCACCTCACCTCGCCTCACCTCACCTCACCTCACGTCACGTCACGTCACGTCACGTCACGTCACGTCATGTCACCGTAATTCAACGACGATTCGTCAACGCAATACGTCGCAAGCTAGTTAGTCGATTTAAGTCGAACGTCTCGTTGACACACACCGCAATCTAAATTTCGTGCCGACTCGCGCGCGCCCAAGGCGAGGCGTGTCGGCGACACGAATCTTCCATTTCTTACATATCATCTACATACAGAGAGAGATATATATATATAGATATATATTTATGAGCGTGTGCGTGGGTGAATGGAAGAGTGTGTGCGTATGTTTCATATATCAGTGTTGATATATTAGGTGTCCAATCGGTGAAAGTGCAGGCCGTTAACTAGCATCAGTCCACAAATCATTGATCAGAGAGTAAGAGAGACGAAAAGAAACAAGAGAAGGAAAGAGAGACAGAGAGAGAGAGAGAGAGAAAGAAAGAAAGAGAGAGAATGGGGGGAATAAAAAGCAAAGTGATTTGGTGTTTTGATTAAATTCATTAACTGCCATAGTCCTGATCAAGTTAATCCTAACTAATTGTCTGGTTAGTATAAAATGATATTATTGAGATATTATTAATAAGGTCCTGATTATCACTACATGATTTGCCAGGGCCCGACAACAGTATATTATACAAACCAGATATATGTGATAGGGATCAACCTGATCAAGACCAGGGGGTAAATTTCTCGGGGTGGTCACTAGTGAGGCACTATAATATTATAGTGCCTCACTGATTTGACGTCATTAACTGAGCATAAGAAAGTAAATACCGTCGATAGAGAGCAATGAGAAAAGTCCAGGAATATATTCATTGCGAATTGCTTATTTACCATATTCTAGTAATTCAAAGTTAAGTTGAGATAATTATAATAAATATCAAGAAGTGATTGAAATAATCAATGGAAGTCAGTATGGTAATCAAGGTATTAATCGAACGTGGCGAGACTATTTCTCGTACACGGAGAAAACATTGCAGTAAAATTTACAATAAAATTTTTGTAATCTTGGACCATACTGAATTATAACCAAAATTACTTTATACTTGTTTGAAAATGGCAAACACGTTTGACACTTACTACAAGATCATTGTAATATTTTTGAATGTTCTTTTATATCGTATATCAGGTAGATCTTCAAATTTACTAGTTCTATTTTCTATTTCTATTTTCTATTTCTATTTTCTATTTCTATTTTCTATTTCTATTTTCTATTTCTATTTTCTATTTCCATTTTCTATTTCTATATCACAACAATTTCAGTATAGCCCGGTTATACAGAAAACATTGTAAAAAATATATATAATTTTAACATAATTTTTACTACAATATGTTTTCCGTATAAGTCAACCGTCGGTTCTAATGTCCATCGGCTTAAAGATGTAAAGGTAATACCTTATCATATGGGCGGCAGCATTGCGTGTCAGAGGTCACGATGAAAATATACGGTGTCTCCCAACAGTGACGGGAGTATATGAATATATATGTCTTCTCACATCTCGAATCGTCTGCACGATATGCTCCAGAAGTCGCGCGCACGCGAACACGAGCACGCCTTTCTTTGAGAATTGCAGATGTCGTCTATTCGCGGAGGAAATAGAGCGGAATCTATAAATACACGCAGAGAATTTTGTCGTATAATACAGCATACTAATATATGCTGTAATATTAACATCATATATATACATCATATACATAGCATACTGTACAAAATTTGTATTACGCGACTGGAATATATTGAAAATTTCTATAAATAATATTTTTTCCGGGATACTAAATAAAAAAGAAAGAAAATTCAGAAAATATAGAAGATATAGAAAATTAAATTAACTCCAAAATTTATATATGACAGCAATAAACGAACAGTTTGATCAGATATATTTTGCAATCTGTATGTAAATTTACTCTATATGTGCAAGAAAATATTAGGAAAGTAAAAAATGTTTCATACTAATATATGTATTTTCGACGCTACTGGATTGCTCGTTATTTTTAATGTCAGGATGGGAAACAATTTTATTTCAGATAGTAACTTGTTTCAGGTTGTAACTATTATGTAACGTATACATACTATTGTGTATATGTATTTATGAGAATTGCAGAAGGACAAAATATTCATTCTGGGCAGTGATGAGAAGTTATATCCGCGCCGATCGCATTGCATTGCACGTCATCATTTGCAAAGAAATTGTTGCGCAAATAAATTTATTAAATTTATTTTTAAAGTAAGCAAAAAAGTTGAACAAAGCAGAATTTCTGATTTTGATGAACCAATTCGTTTCTAAGAAACTCTATTTTCTTTAACCAAAATATGTCCAAAATTGATTCCTTCATTATCGGGTTAAATCAGTCAAATATTTTTCTCGGTCTAACATTAAAGCAATATCTGACATATATGAAAGATGTAATTTAGTATTAGAATTGTTTTCAAAATTATCAAAATTATAAAAAAATGTTCCACACTTCCAGAAAAAAGTTATTTTTGTGTACACAAAAAGAAAAGACATGTTTGTCTTGAAAACATCTGCATTTTTGACATGTAAATCTTAAAATGAGATTACACAGCGTTAAAATGAAGATAAGTTACTTACATGAATATAGTTTATATAATTCAATAAAAAAAAGTATATTCTTATTAGTCAAAAATAATTTTAATAAATAAAAAACACAATATTGGATTGAGAATATGATGTTTTTAAATGTCATAAAAAATATCAACTAAATAATATTATATTATATACTTCTTATTTATTTATTATAATAAAATAAATATTATTTATTATATTAAAATATAACAAGTAATATAATATAATAGACTTTTATAATTCAAATAAAATTATAACATTGTCGAAATTCAAGACTTTAAAATGTTCTTCTAACAAAATTACATATTATTGCTTATATATGAAACAATGATTGTTAATTTGAATATATTAATTTTAAGTAAATATTAATTTTTTTTATGTATAGTTTCATTCTTTACTCTCTAAATTTCCTATATTCTCTTAAAATATTCTCGATATTATAAGTATCCTAACCAAGCAAGACTACTGCGATATTCCTTAATGAAAGTTGATATCTTTAAGAAAAAAAAAGAAAGTTGATATCTTTAAGAAAAAAATTCTCTGCCTGTACAAAATTGAAGTTCAACTCCATCTGATCTATGAGTGACGAAATTAACATTTCATCGCTCGACCATTCTCCTGTAATTCAGCCGTCCGGCGTTTAAGCGTTTTACTGAAGTTACCTGGACGAGTAAAACGCTTATCACAGATAATCCGCACTTAATAAAATGCAGGGGCGTCATTGTTTATCCACGCCGATGGGAGCCGACGTGAGGCGGGCGGATTCTCGCATGTATCGAGCGCTCGTTCTTTACAACCGCGGATTTACGACGGGGAAAATACGGCACGTATAAACGGTAAATACGAAAAGTCTCGAAAAAAGAAACGGAACAACATGCTGAGGCTGTATTATCCTGATATATCGCGGTGAGGGGATATTTTTCCGATAAATCGAACTCAGTAGCCGTGCAAAATTCGGGGGCGAGGCACCGTAATCGCAAAAATCGGTAAAACGCCACCCGGTGAAAATTCATTATTCAAGAACATCGTCATCTCGCGTTTATGTACGCACACCTCTCTCTCTCTCTCTCTCTCTCTCTCTCTCTCTCTCTCTCTCTCTCTCTCTCTCTC
>NW_022639534.1:1040671-1043238 GCF_010583005.1 Odontomachus brunneus
CTCTCTCTCTCTCTCTCTCTCTCTCTCTCTCTCTCTCTCTCTCACGTTTACCATTTCGTTCAATTCGCGATATCAACGTTCCCCGGATGTTTTTATACTTAATCATAGAACTCTAAACACGGTAAAATTTACCCAGACCAGCTTAGGAAAGAGAGACTTTTCGCCAAAAACATGTTTTGTTCTTTTATTATAAGTTTTTCAACTTTACTAACTCGCAAATCTATCAATAATAGGATCATATTCTTCGACGATTTCTACACATAGAAAAATACTGCAGAAAATATTATTTGTCTGATAAATTTCATAAATTTATATATCTGTAAGTCTCTCTATTCTAAATTCATCATAAAAATAAAATTTGTTCCAAATACATTATGAATGCTAGTGAGTTTCAATAATTTTAATCAGTTAAATTAAAGCAAAAATTTGCCTTACTTATTATACATTGAATCGGAGTTTTTCTTTAATGAAATTTTATAATATTCTTATGAAAAGAATAAGAATGCTTTCCTCGATTACATAATAATGAGCATTTATGAAAGAGAAATTTGTGATGAATATATTTTAACCCTTTAAGACCCAGTATACGTAATTATATACATTCACTTTAAATCTTCCCTAAGTTGTTTATATTAGCAAAGTAATGATTCCATCGATATAACTTTATCGATCAATTCTAGATAGAGTTATATTCTTCGTCCCAATCCGTGGAACATTGACTTTCTTATGAAAGACATATGAGGATCATATATATAATTATTGACGCTCAAAACTGTGTAAAGTTTTTCACAAAAAAAGTAAGCAAATTTTATTTTCTCAGTTTCTTTATCAATGTCATCTTAAGGTAATACAACATTGTTGTTTTTATATATGTATGTTCACGCTATCATAATTATAAGATTTATTAAATTCTGCAGTGCTGAGGCATATGTGTAAACATGAATACACTTAATTATGTATATTTATTAAATCATACTTTTCTATGGTTAATTTTATTCGAACCACAAATCTCTATTGGATCTCTATTGGAGTCTCACGCTCAATTGGAAACATCTTTTAAGACCATTTTATGAGGAGAAAAGTTGAATCTAGAGGGAATTGATGTCTGGGTTTTAAAAGGTTAAAATTATCAAGAAAAAATGTTTTATTAAAGATAACCATTACTTAGAAAAAGGAAAATGAAATTAGTAATCGCTTTTCTTAGCAATAGAATGACATTTTTCTGTGCATAGAACTCTAAACATGAGTAAAATTTAGTCTGACTAAGTTAGAGAGAAACAAGTAAAGATTTTGAAAACATCTTTTTATTTTATTTTGCTTCTCTATTATAAGTTTCTCAACTTTATTGGCTCGCAAAAATATTAATAGATCACATTGTCCTCGACAATTTCCAGTCTGATTTATAAATAAAACATTGAATGGCGATCATCATTTCGGGAGTTATGAGCAAAAGACGCGCTCGATAAAATTTACCCATGTTTAAGAGAGATCCACGTAACATTTCAAATTTCAGAGCAACAAACAGCCTCTTCTGCCACGCAATCGATAGCAAAATGAAAAAAAAACAGGGTGGAACGGGGATAAAAGATCCGATAAATAAATTTCAATATTCGCGCCACAGTCGTGCATCGTTGACATCATTTCGCTTCTTTGTCGCGCCGCGCGATAACACTCCCGCTTCAACGTCCAAACGATTACACTCTCATCGCGTACAACAGCGCTCTTAACTGGCTGATTTAAATTTGAGCCCGGGCACAATTTCCCGACAACCCCGCGCGAAAACAATCCGCCATTACGGATATGAAAGCGGAATCGCGTTCTCGATTTACGGCGCGCGCACGACCTGCGACACTGCGCCGCACACGCAGGCAGAGGGTGGACGAGGATCATCCTCGCGACTATACTCCGAGTCGCTACTTTACATAACTAGAGGATGGGTTGGCGCAGCCACGGCGGGGCGGGGAAGAAAGAACGGTATGCTTCTGCGACGTTTCCGCGACATCCATCGATCGCAGTCGCGCGGCGGGTCACGCGAAAATCATCAAGATCGATAATCGACGACCATGTGCGAGGGTGGACGCGATCGAGCACGATCAGACGAGGGAAAGGAGGAGGGAGTAGGAGAGGGCGGCAATTTTAACGATCGGCAATTTTTCAGAATTCCCCTTGCCCGGGGAGTACCTTAATGCCCATCAAAGGGCGAGTTACGAGCAATTTGCGCGCGGCGGATGCGCCGCCATTAAATCGTTCCCTTGAAATCCGGTGATGGATCACAAAGGCGTGACCTCATTTCCCTCCCGATGGCACTGTCGGGAGTACCAGGTGCACCTGCACAACTTCGTCACTCTGACGAGGCAATCTGCCGCGTTCTTGCGTCAACGAGCAGCGCCGGTGACGGCGAGAGGCCGAGCGAGAGGCGCTGCGAGGATGTTTAATTGCACGGACGTATCTAATAGAAATTGCGCTGGGACCAACGGTGTCCTGCGACGCGCAAGTCCAGGTGGCGTCTTAGGTCTCTCTCTCTCTCTCTCTCTCTCTCTCTCTCTCTCTCTCTCTCTCTCTCTCTC
>NW_022639534.1:1044359-1048104 GCF_010583005.1 Odontomachus brunneus
CTCTCTCTCTCTCTTCCCTCCCCCTCTCTCTCCTCTCCTCTTTCTTTCTGTCTCTACGCTTTTCGTAGAAAGAGTCTCTGAACTCCTGCTTGGAGCACAGGAGAAAGGAGGATAACACATGCACGGCGTGAGCGAGAGGATCCGTCGCCGTTCAGGTGACGTATCCTGAAGCGAAAACGATGAAAAGGTACAGCAGGGTTCGCGAGGGTAGCTCGAGAGAGCAGAAGGACTCTCCTCTCGCAGATCGATGCGCGAGATTGCGCGAATCGGATTATCGGGGCTCCAAGCACTCGTACATGCGTGAAAGAAGTATGGGAAGTAGAGAGAGAGAGAGAGAGAGAAGAAAAAGTGATCGTTTGGGAAGATCAAAACCAGAAAATTCGAAAAATCAGGCGATTTTGCGATGAATTGTAATCCCGAAAAATACGGATGCAACACGGAGAGAGACAAAATTTCCCGGAATACAACTTCCCAGGAAGACTTATTCATTTATTCATGAAAGGGCAATCCATTTGACAACAACGAAGGAAAAGAAATAGATATAAAAAAGGAAGAAATGGAAATATTGAATAATAAAAATGTTATTCCAGAAAGACAGATGTACTATCGAAATCAATACAATAAGAAAATATACTGAACAGAAAATACAATATTCTCAAAATAATAATACTAGTCCGTAGAAAAAAATTATATCCTTCATCTAAATTGTTTATTCTGATTGATTTTGTGGTTTGATCAAATGAAACAATTAAAAGCGAAGTTAGACGTTAATTTCCATAACGTAATAAACAATCTAGAAAGAATTTCTTAAAAATAATTTTTTTAACTATTCTTCTACTTTGATCTAATGCGTATAGCAACCCTGAGTTTATAAGTGAAACGTGTTTTTTCCTATCCTATAGGAGATCTCGGATTTTAATCTTTTATTGCAATTGTATTTATTTTGAAAACTGTCGGATTTAAAAGCAACTTTAGTTTTTCTAACAGTATAAAAAACATAAATAAATAAACAAATAAAAGTATGAAACAAATAAAAAATTACGATAAAAATGTATTGTTTAATTTTCGTATTTCATACTATTAATTTGCTAAATTTAAAATACAGTTTCTTTATTTATTTATTTGTAAACAGGATATTCCTCTGTTATGACAAAATATCACACAGACGTGTGTTTACATATATATATACATAAAATAATTGAATAAAACAATACACAAAAAGATATTCATACATAAAAAAAAAAGAGAAAAAGAATAAGAGAGAAGAACAAAAAAGAGATAAGAATCATAGAAAAAAATGGACAAACAGATAATTGATATGGTATGATAATTGGACATATATTCGCTGCCTATAATCTCTCTACAGTGTGCACTTTATTAATATTACCCTTTTCACAATTCTATCCTTCTCTATAACATTTTAGTATATTACAAGACGGATATGTTATTAAATTATTAAATTTATCTATCTACTCAATTAGAAATCGCACGACCACAGAGAAAATAATGAGAAAAATTGTAAATCCTAGCAATGGGATCTCTAAAGATATGACCAATAAAGTAGTGGGCAAAAAAGGGAAAAAAGTTGAGCAGAAAAACCTTGAACTCACTTTAAAGTTAACTAACAGCTTCTTGACTTAAAGCTAAATAATTCTTTTATTATTATTTTCCGTCTCAACACATGAATATAAATAGAAGAAATAAAAATTTATGAAGGATATAAATTATGATGCGAAATTTGTCATTCAGTAAAAATAAGAAGAAAAAAAGAAGAACTTCCAAAACGTTTTCTCGTTGTATGAATTTCGATATCGTAACGTTTCAAGCCAATGTGCTTTTCGTGTGCTTTTAATGTTTCAAGAAACTTCGCACTTCAGAAGATTTTCTCGGAATTCAGATTTCAGATTATGACTTCTCGAAAAGTCGTCCAACTTTTCGAATTTCAATCAGCGATGAAAGATGGGACAAAATGAGAAGGTTGCTTTCCAGTAAGAGACATCAAGGTCATTTCTATCAGCTTAAGATCATCTTACGAAGATATTTAGTCAATAAGTCACTTTGCTATCTTTCGTCAGGAAGTAAGCTCCTCGTCTTGTCTCTCCATCTCCCATTATTGACTTCAGCAAGTCTTTTTTCAGAACAAAGCCTGCTCACCGAAAGAAAAAGAAGGAAAGAATGTACGTACACTCAACCACTTACTACTTGGCCACACATTTTTCCAAGTGAAGTTGTAACGCCTTCACAAATTAAATTAAATTTGTTATCATAAATTAAGAAACACTGCGTTCGCGCTGTAATCAGTTGTGATAGGAGTCGAAGTGACAGTATAGGTCGTGAAAATAAATTTGATTAACATAAGTATCGTTATCCTCCCGTGATTTAAATTACGAACTTGTGAACTTTGAAGGTTTAAAAGCATCCCTTTATTAACTAATTACAGCGCGAACGTGTCAACGATGTCTCTTAATTGTGACAACCAGGAGCGCTGCAACGTCATTTGGGAAAAGGCCGTTCAGTAACTGAGTGTACATGCGTGCAGTTAAAGTGCAGAAAGTGCGAAAGAGAAAGAAGTTGAGGAGCGAGTCTGAGATAGGGATAACATTAATAGGGCCTAACGGCCGTTTAGCATTTAACGCGGCCCTGCCATCAACTATACCGAGCGTGTCCTCACACATACACATATCACTAGGTAGTTCTCCATTCATCGAAGCGTCCCGCGAAGTTAACTTTAGGATTAGTGCCTCGACAAAAACAACACACGTTCGATGCTCGGCTAACGGCGGGGTGACGCGAATGAGAACGTCGCGTCTTATTATTCGCAGAGCGCGACGTCGCGCGTTTCTCTCAAGGAATCTCGCCTCGAATGATTTCGCGGCCTTTCCGGGATGCGTTCGCCGTTATCGGTTGTCCACGGGGAGGCACGTCTAGGGAAAGCTTGTACCGACCTTTTCTTACAAACAAAAGAAACTTGATGCTAGCAACGTTCGTTACACGAGAACGCGTAAACGCGCGCACATTCCGGCTTTACGGCGGCGCTGCGTTCCCGCCGGCGGTATAACCCGACTCGAATCCGTACATCGCGATCATAAAGCGCGAGAGAAGCGCATCTAGCTCCGCCGTAGAATCCACGACGATTCCTGAAGCGGAAACGTTAGACGCGCAAGTCGACACGCTCTTCACGACTTCGAATTTACCGCCGCCGCGCGGAACGTCACGCGTAATTGGACTCGAGACGTCGCGCGAGAATTTGCGTGCAAGTTGCCACAACGACGCCATTTCGAGGAGAATTGTCGAAGCTCGCGCGTGAAAATTCGATCGCACTTCGTGTCTGACGCGAAGGAAGACTCCTCGCCCTGAGACCGCGGCGTACCGTTCCGATTTTTGACTATATAAGTATGGACTGCCAGTTACTCCCACTTTTCCTATTCTCACAATACTTCGCTATGTAATCAACATCACGCGTGCTCCGAGGGATAAATGTGAAAAAATCGAAATATGAAGTCAGATTTTCATGGTAAAACAGGAAGGAAGAGATGAAATATGATATACGTCGCGCTGTTTTATCACGTTTGATAAAGTGCAGAATTATTTGCAGTATAAATAAAATATATATGTATAAACTTAATACACGTAGTGAAATAAAAACAATAATAAGTGTATAAATATATATATATATTATAATATAATATTATATATAATTATAATTATATATATATATATATATATATATATATATATATATATA
>NW_022639534.1:1048245-1104084 GCF_010583005.1 Odontomachus brunneus
TGTAATTATAATTATATATAATATATATTATATATAATTATAATTACACAAGTATTGCATAATTAAATTCAATAATACATATATATGTATTATTGAATTTATTAATTATACAATATTTATGTATATTTAATAATACATACATATATATATATATATGTATGTATTATTAAATATACATAAATATTGTATAATTAATAAATTCAATAATACATATATATGTATTATTGAATTTATTAATTATACAATATTTATGTATATTTAATAATACATACATATATATATATATATGTATGTATTATTAAATATACATAAATATTGTATAATTAATAAATTCAATAATACATATATATGTATTATTGAATTTATTAATTATACAATATTTATGTATATTTAATAATACATACATATATATATATATATGTATGTATTATTAAATATACATAAATATTGTATAATTAATAAATTCAATAATACATATATATGTATTATTGAATTTATTAATTATACAATATTTATGTATATTTAATAATACATACATATATATATATATATGTATGTATTATTAAATATACATAAATATTGTATAATTAATAAATTCAATAATACATATATATGTATTATTGAATTTATTAATTATACAATATTTATGTATATTTAATAATACATACATATATATATATATATACATATATATATGTATTTATTATTAAATATATATAAATATTATATAATTAATAAATTCAATAATACATATATATGTATTATTGAATTTAATTATGCAATATTTGTGTAATTATAATTATATAATATTATTGCCCGCTAAAAATTATGACTTTCGTTAACTAGTGTCTAAAGAAATCTGTTTGTTTACACATTGTAATGCATTTACTTTCATAAAATAATTTTACTTAAAAATAAAATGTTATTAATTTAATTAATATATATTTGTGGTTTTCTAATATGTCCAGTTCTTTGACATATATGTAAAAATTAACGAATATCAAACATTGAACTGGTAAAGGTATAGGTTTGCTGCTATATGTGAGTTCACAATATGTCATCGAAATACTAGGATTCGCCACTTAGCCTTTGGAGGCGCTCTTCATGTTGATTACAGCGTGAGAATGCCAACTGGCAGTCCATATCTATATAGTCAAAGGTTCTGACGGTTCCTTGCGTTCGCGTCACCCTGTAGAGCAGAAGTGCACGCCACTCGGCCAGTTTCTCACCGCGGCGCGGTCTCGCTCGCCTATCTCTGCTCCACGTGGAGTAGCTCGCGAGATCGCGACGATCTGTCGCGAGGTATTGCCGGAAACGCGGAGGCTGGGCCGATTTTTATCTGAACCGAATGTTGCTCGCTTTGACACCCGAGTCGTGCACTCCTGCCCGCAATCAGATTGTTCCTGCTCAAGAACCGAGAGTTTCGAAGGAAGGACGTAGTTATACTCGATATTATATAGAGAAGATAAATGTTCCGTATTTTTGTGTCAAGTTTAATCAGGGCTATCAAGAGGGGGAGGGACAGAGAGAAAGGAAGAAAGGGCAGAGAAAGAATAAAGGCATAGCACGCAGAGAAATGCAAGTAATAAAACTTCAGCAGTAAGGTCGATGGCACACGCGAAAGCGTATAAGAGCAGTGAGGCACGCAAAAATAAACAAGAGTGTAATAAAAACAGTAAGATTTAACATTAGAACTACCGACGATTAACGATCCATTTCTACTAGAGCGGTTAAAACGGCAGGGTCCTGATAAATGCGAGGGAAAGAAAATATAATAATTTGTTTTGGTCTCTGATGTCGATTGAAAACATACAAAATGCACAGTTCTAAATTTGAATGATTTTTATGAGAAATTACAAACCCGTCGTTTCGAGTGCTTTGGTAGTTCCAGCGTTTAGCAGTTAGCGGACTAACCAATCACGATCAATTGTTCTCACAAGAAGAATAGTCGACTGTGATCGATGAGTTTACTTACTGCTTAAGTGTTACTAATAATCATCGATGTTGCACGTAAGTTTTACTGTTTGCGTTTCTGTACACTAAGCAGAAAGTGTTTGCTATTTGTAATCGCACGATGAAATGATTACAGCAAGGAGATCCAGTTTTGTAGTAAACGCTGCTATAATATTGTCGATAATAAACTCATATGCGTATTACTACCATCTTTTTGTTGATATAACAGGAAGATTTTTGACGCCGTAATTGACGCCGTAATTGACAGCACATGATTAAGACTTGTAATGAGATCAACCATTTTTTCTGGGTATGCAGTATCGACATGAGCAAATCAGCAGATCACACTCGAGAATTATTGAGAACGCAAAATTATCGCGTTGACACTCTCGACCGTTTGATTAATTCACTTGGACATTACTACTTCATTACTCGAAACTTTCCTCAATTGAGATAACCAGATTTAAATTTGGAATTAGATGCGAGTTTTCCAACTGAATCTCAGTTAAAATGTCGCATATATTATTCATATATGATTTATATATGACATATTATGCATATGTGAAATTCGTTAAAAGAATTCAAACCTAATTCTAAATTCAGATCCAAATGTTAGGTGAAGCAAAGTGGGACAAAGTGAGACAAGTTCCTAGTGACGACTGTTAAAGTGGACTTAAAATTTATATTAATAGTCGTTACTTAAGACTTATCTCAAGTAAGATAACCAGATTTTAATTTAGAATTAGATACGAGTTGAATCGTGACTACAAATGCAGTGTTCAAATGCATTACAAATGTGATGTCGCATAGATCATAGGATTCAAATAAAAAGCTCAAGTTCAATCCTAAATTCAGATCGGTGTATCTCACGGTGTGTCTCACGAGACAGGTTTCAAGTAATGACGATTAATATGAGCCTTACTACTCCCATTTTACTGCTTACAATCGTTAATCTATGCGTCCAGAATGGAGTTGAAAATTACCGTCAGATTTAAAGTGACGATTACTTACGGTAAAATTACGGAAAGATGGTAATTTATTGGTAATTTTAGGAAAATTCGTCGTTTTTTATAGTTTCACGCACAAATATTCGTATTTGCCGCACACTAATACAATCAGATAAAACAACATTATTCTTATATTTTCATCTAATAATAAATGTACATCTAATAACCTCTGAATTGTCTCTCAAATAAAAGAAAGAAAACTATTTACAATCCTTCGAAAGTATGAAAGATTTTATTTCTTAAAATACTACTAAAAATTTTCAATTATATGCTACAGTATACAGCCGCTGAAACAGCAAGGCAATAAATAAAAATTCTGTAAGCCTGTAAGATGGTATGAGAAATATGGACTGAGGCCGTTCCTGAGATATGAACAATATAGATTGAGATTTTAAAATCTTTCTTAAGTCTCTCTAGTTACTATGTAACTAGTTTACTAATTACTATATGCTACATACATTATATCGATGTACAGTATCACAATATTTCATGAAAAATATGAGTTAAATAAAGTCTCTTGTTCATCTTAAGAGCTAAATGCTCCTTTTAAGCTTTATATTAGTCTTTTTATTTCTGAAATTTTTGTCTAAATTATTATTTTACCATTTTACCAAATTATCATTTTACCAGCTTTCCAAAATTACCGAGTAATTTGCCATAATTTACTGAGTAAGTTACCGTCAGACTGGGCCATTTCCATCTCTAGTCCAGAGTCGTTCAATATTATTAAACGAAACTCGTGACATATCGAGCAAAGTCGAATGACAATGAGCAATGAGCGCACCTCGCACACGCACCAAGTCTGTTCTAGCTGAACTGGTGCGATAAGTTAAAGCGGGACAAATATATTCTCTTTCACTCTGACTTATTGCACCAGCCTGCAGCAGTTCAGGCACTTCGGCTGGAAAGAACAGACCTATTGAGTCGCTGGCGCGCCTTGCGACGCGCAGCCTGCATTATTCGACGCGCGCGTGATTGCGTTTGAACGTTTAATCGGCCGATTAGAGGAACGCGCGCGCGCGAAGTTTCGACGAAACGCCCCGAGAGGGCAATCGGGACATTCCCGCCGTGCAGATTTGCGCTTTGCTGCTCGGCTTTGCGCCCGATCGCTCTATCCGGCGAGATCTCGCGAGTCTCGTGTCCGGCCATTCTTATCGTCGAGCAACGAAAGTCGATTACGCCGGCAGAGTGGAGCGCGCGCGCTCGAACGCGTCGCGATCCGAAAGCGCTTTTAATCGCTCCGAATCCTCCGTCGCACGTTTCCTGACTCTTCAGAGTGTTTCTAGCGGTGGGGAGAACTAGCCGAATCTGCGTAGTGACCAAACGCATAGTAATAAGGACATACATTTTAGCGTAACCGCGCGAGAGATATTACTAATTTTTAAGTTTCTCGATCGAGAATTACACTTGCATCGAGCAGCGTGCCGTATACGGCAGGACGCGACCAAGCGAGAATGCAAAATTGAGGTATTCAATCAAAAAAAAAAAAAAAGAAAGAACAAAAAAGAAAAAAAATTGAATTCTGTTATTGCATATTTCACAGAGGCTTTCGTTTATTTAGTTGCCGAGATTACTGTTCAGTTTGCACGTTTGTAGAGCATACGACGATTACCATATATATATATTTGATATTTCATTATACGCTAGATATCTTGGTTATACTTGCTTACTAGACATTTTCTATTGTGCGATTATTTTGTATTTCGTAGCGTATATATTACTCCGCTCAATCGCGTGCGTTTTAGTTTAAACAAGAGATTTATGTTACACTTATAGCGGACGACGTTATTTTGTATTTGTTTAGTTGACAATACGCTGCGTAAGACGCAGAGGTAGAGCAGCGTGGTGTAGTAGAATAAAATTGCGGCCCGTCAAAATAAAAATCGTCCTCTTTTCTGTATTCCTCTTTATTCCGTCTCTCATGAAGAACCGATCAGTATGGCACGGTGGCTCTCGTGATTTTTTGTTCCGTTCCGCTCCCGAATTCCCACGCCCACTTGTTGAAGAGCATGCAGATTACGGAACGCGAGCGATTTATGAAAACAAAAGGACCGATCCCGCGCGCTTTCAATCGACGGGGGAGCGACGGGAAAAGGGGGAGGGGGAACCAATTGGCAAAGAGGGATCTGATTTCTTAGCGCGAAATCCATCTCGGTCGTGTCCGAGCCGACCAAATGCATTTGGCGCGGAGCAGCAGCTCGCGAGTGTGCCCGAGCAATTTCGAGAAAATTGGCGCGTGAGAAATGCTTCTTCTCAGGGGAGACCGGGTCCAGTTGGCCCACGGGAGTATGTTGGCAATGTGCCTTGTTTATGCGTCCATTTATTATAAAGAAACAGAAAAGACATCGCAAAATTCCCCCCCAAAAAGAATCTTCCTTTCAGAATGTAGGAACTTTCCCCTGAGTTTCACTAAAATCAAAGTATAGTTAAAAAATAGAAAAAGAACTGATTTGGCAACAGCCAGATACAATTTTCGAAAGGTATCCAGTATTAATGTTTTCCATCGTGAATGAATAACTTAAAGATATTGTAAGGCAAAATGAGTTTATTAAGAGCTTAATAACTTAAGGTTTAAATAACTTAAAGAGATTGTAAGGCAAAATTAATTTATTAAGAGACTTCATTGAAACTGACAACACATATGAATTGAAATATTATTTAATTGCACGTACAATTAGAAAAAGGTTGACCATTCGAAAGTTGAGTTATTTAAAACTAAAGTTATATAACTAAAATTATATGACTCGTTATATAACTACAATAAAGTAATATAAACCGATATTCTACACAAATTGCTGAATCGTTTTGTTTGAAAAAAGCAGTAGGAAATTTATGATTTATAGTAATATTCGAAATACAAATATTTATACATATATCTAAACACTTATCTCTTTCTATTACATAAACCTACATAATAAAAGGTTTGAAGACATGTTTGAGTAAATGAAGTTTCTTAAATAATCTTGTGCACTGAATTTGAGTCTGACCTCAAAATTTGCCCATCACGTCCGATTTCTGAAATAAATAAGGTTAAAGGTGTCAGAAATGATGATTTTAACCAAATTTATACATTTATTTTAGAGACCCTAAATTTTTTTTAATATTTCTAATAATGTAATCGCACAGTACTAGCCTTCACCTTTAAAATCCAATTTTAATCGTGTCCGTATGATATTTTATTCCCGAAATATACCATTTTAATATGTGGACAACATCAGAAGTAATACAATTGGTTAATACATTATTCTATTATAATTTAAGTGTATAAGTTTCGGATTTATAAATTTCAGGTTTATGGATTTTGAGCTCATGAATTTTAGGTTTATGGATTTCGGGTTTATGAGTTTTGGATATTTAGAATTTTATTTTTTTTTTTAGTTTTTCGTATTTTGGGCTTATTGTGTTTCTGGATTTTGAGATATTGGGATTATTGAGTTTTTGAGTTTAAAGTTTAAAGTTATTGAATATTGGGTTTAATGTTTTGAATTTGAAGTTTAAAGTTATTGAATATTGGATGCTATAAATCTGTATGATGTATGTATCTTGCACCCACTTAATTAAAAGTAGTATTTCTCCGGAACAAAATATTATACGATGATGATTAAAAATAGACTTTAAAAGAGAAGACTCCTATACTATGCGATGACATTAACAGAAATATTCAAAAAAATTTGGTGCCTAAAATAAATGCATAAAGTTAGCCAAAATCATAATTTTTTACACATTTAACGAATAAATTAATAAGAAAAATAATATTTTTCGTATTAGTAATATTGTGTTTATATTAACTTTGTTTGATGTCAAAATATTTCAACATCTCAAATTTGTCTCAAATTATCATTTATTACTAATAAAATAAATGTGTATTTTGTATTAAAACGTAATTTTGTTCGATAAATAATAAGTTTATGAGTGTTCTCCTTGATGCGCCATTGTGTGTAAATGCAACACTGTTGCGTGTTATAATCTTCTTAAGTGACGTATTATTAATTAGAATGAAACTCCCTGCAAGTGTATAATACACTGTCGAATAATAAAAACAATACTCATTCATAAAATGATTAAAATCGAGCATACAAATGGACGAGATAAAGTTGACTCATAATTAAGGTCCGGCAAAAGAGCTGTGAAAACTTTTTACGGAAATCCCGGAACCACTAATCAGGATATATATTTATGTTATTCCGGGCTGTTAGTCAACTTGATTTGATACCATAAGATACAAGATGGCTACATTGCAACATATTCGTATTTCGGTTATTGGAGAATAAAATGTTCGGTTTATACAGGATCATTACGGGTATAAACACATAGAAAAAGAATACCCTTGTTTAGAAAACATCTCTACTTTTATCATATAAATCTTAAAATGAGGTAACATAGCGTTTAAAAAAGATAAAATTAAACTTACATAAATACATTTTATGTACGATTTAACCAAAAAAATATTTTTATTATTCAAAACTAATTTTCATGAATTTTCATGAATGGAAAACACAAAATATTGGATTGAGCATATGATATTTTTAAATGCCCGAAAAAGATGTCATCAAAATAATCATATTGTACTTCCCAGACAACATAATGTCTAAAATCGGGACATAAGACGTCTTAAAGATAATCTTTAAAACGCCTTAAAGACATTTATACGTAAATCGCTTGAAAGACATCTTAAAGATGATCTTTAAGACGTCTTATGTCCCGATTTTGGACATTATGTTGTCTGGGTTCTCATGAGACTATTAAAATATCCAAATAATATTATATAACTTTGTTCAAAATCAAAATCTTTTAATTCTTCTAACAAAATTATTTATGAAACAACGGTTGTTGATTTAAATTACTTTAAATGAATACTAATCTTTTCTCTGTGTATAGCTGGGGACTAAAAAGTGGTCCGTAATTTTTGGAATGAGTTTGTGAACTCCCCATTTTGTCCAATGGAAGAATATTCTCAATGGACAAAAAGGATGAGTTCATAAACTCATTCCAAAAATTACGAACAAACTTTTAGTCCCCGACTGTACATAAAGAAAAGTTGTCTGTATCATGTTCGTACAGTCAATCACAACAATTAGTTGCTGAGAAGTTATAATTTCGAAATTCTGCAAAATGTGACATCTTGTCCCGATCTCCCCTAATTGTTGTTTCACGCGCTGCGCGTGCAACAAGTGCCGCAGTTTGTGTGCGTCCTAATGCCAATAATCTGTAAAGACATTTGCATTTCGATCAGTGCATTTTTAATTCGGCCGCGGTGAAAAAAGTTACAATACATTCGTTAACCATGTACAGGCCCGCGTACGAATGCATCAATGTTTCACGCGGTTATACAGTAAACGGGCGGATCAAAGCGTCGCGAAATCGCCGACAACCGCCGGGACAACAATCGATGGTAACAAAAAATAAAAAAGAAGAGCGAATTAATTGTTCACTATGATTCTCGCAAGCCGTATTTACTCGTTTTATTCTCCGCCATTTTCGTTTCGACTAACGCGTCAATTTCTATTGACTTTTGGACACATGTGTTTTCACATGTGTTTTAGTTGTGACATGACGACCCGCATAAAAATCCGCCGGAGTGGCAGATTGTCGCGATATTGTACTTTTGTAACCCGTGATATTCCCGTGAATATTTGCGATACATCGCGAGAGTCATCGGCGCAGAACATCGATGTACCTAAATAAATTACAGATATTCCCCGCATTTTCCTCCTTCCAGCGGAAAAATGGCGCAATATGGATTTTCGCAAAGCTACCGTGTCGTCGCGGTATAATTTTCGCGTTAGCTTCGTGCTTCCTCTGTTTTTTTCATTTCCGACTAAGTATCTTTCAGTTTTTCATTAGACGAATGACTGGGAAGAGGAGATAAATCGCGAATTGAAGGAAAAAAATGAAAGAAGACAAAGTGAGAAACATATAGCCTTGGAAGATCACAAGGGATGATTGATAAGGACTTCTCTTTCATTTCGACGCAACATTTTTCTGCAGCGTATCACAAAATTATCATATAATATCTTCATAGTGTATTTCCGAACCTAATTGAAGAGAGAGTTTATCATTTGTTCATCTTTCCAATCCATATTATTGCATATTTTCGCAATGTTAAGATCTCAGTTATAAAATTCTGTTCAAGTATATTCCACTTGAAATTTTAACCAAAGAATATAATTTTAATATTTAAATTGACTTTCAGGTTTGTCACGGTCAAACTTTTCATTTCTTCCTATTGGCTTATAACTTGTGACCGAAAAAGTTGTGATGCTTCGACAGTTTTGTATTTGAATTTTCGTCCTCAATTAAGCTCCGAAATTAAAATACATGCTAAAGCTCCTATAAAAACTTGCAATATTTTCATCCAGACGAGCCACAGAACGCATCGGGGGAAGGGAGTGGGAGGGAATATGCATACAATAAGTAGGTTTATTTTCTGAAATTTCTAAAAAAGTAAATTCTTCTTTTAGACATGCATGCGTCGCGAAACTCATTGAAAACAAAAAATTGCCATTCTTACACTGACTAAAACTCAACTGAAGAAAAGAAAAGAGAAGTGCATGACTCTCTAAAGAAGAGTGGACATTGCGTAAGGGAAGACGAGCTCGTTACGCAATCTGAGTAAAAAAGATTATATATATTTATGTACAAAATTATATATAATTATATGTAAATTACATATAATTATATATATATATATTAAAATTATATAAATTATAAATTATAAAAATTATAAATTATATATAATTATATAAAAAATTGTACATAAGTATATATCAATTATAAATAATTATATATGACCTCCGCACAACATATATGAATTTTGTCTTTATCTGGCCACATATATAATAATATTCAATTACACATATTGTGTGTCGCGGAAAAAAGACACTGTTGAATGAACACAAAAAGAAAAATTAGTTACACTCAATACAACATTAATATTATACTACAAACATAAGCAGTTACGTTAATCCTTTAAGGCTTAAAGTACATAATTATATTCACTTTAGGTTTTAATCAATTTTTTTATATTGACAAAGTAACAATTTCGTCGACATAATATTATCTATTTATCTTAGATCGAGCTCTCAAACTATGAAGTAAAGATTTTTCCGTGGAAGAAAAACCAATATAACGACAGAGCAGAATCGCTTGTAGCTCGAAATTATATAAAATTTTTCGCGAAAAAATAAGCAAATTTTATCTTCTCAATTTTTTATCGAAGTCATCTTATAAGTTGGCACGCTTCTATGTTCACTTTATCATGGTTATAAGATTTATTAAATTCTGCAATGCTAAGACACACTTACAAACATAAATAGATATAATTATATGAGTTATACGAGAAACTCATACTTCTCCACAGTCAATTTCATTCGGACCAAAATTACATCAAAAGAGGTTTGTTGAGTCTATTTTATGAAGAAAAAGATTTTACGTTAGTGGAGGATTGATGCCCGAGCCTTAGGATTAATTATGTTTATACAACGGCGTCTTTTTCCATATGGACATACACAAGGTACAATTAATAACATATCTGTTGTGTGGAGCTGAACTCATCAAACTGAACACAAAATTCCTCTATCATTTCGCTACTAAGCACGTAAAATTTTTAGTTATTAGTTAAAGAAGGTTAATGAATGTGTATAATCACGCGTAATATTGTGGATAAGCTATGTTGGCGACATTCGCCGTCATGTATTTGTACGTTAGGTTAGACTGAAGAAGATCGGTGCATTGTGTGCGATAATGCACTATCCTGCTTAAAATGTTGGATAGAAAATGATAGAAAATTTGCCTATCATATTTTATGATGATTTTGATTCACAAACTCATTTACGAAATTTCGTAAGTGAATTCATATACTATGTATTGTCTATGATTAATAAATATAAACTGATTATACCAACTTTTATATTCAACATGATGGAAAAGAGTAGTGTCATAAGATATGATTAAACTATATAGATATTCTTTTCATTTTTACCTGACCATTTTGTAACCATCATTATAAGTAGAATTATTATGAAAGAATATTATAAGTAGTTTATTATAAAATAATAATAAATACATAATGCAATATTTACTATGATTCAGAAATATCAATTTATTATACAAACATCAATATTCAAGATGATTGAAAAGAATAGTACCATAAAATATGATTAAAATATATTGAAAGTCTATGTTGTACGGTTTTGGTGCATGATAAGTCGTATAAATCAATATAGGAATTCTATCCATTTCAATCTTATCCAACCATTTTCTATCAAATATTTTAAGCAGAGTAATCTTCTTTGATTACTAACTAGAAATCTAATTATTTGTAATATAATTTCTTGTTCAATTTGATATGCAAGCACACAACGACAGACAACGCCATCAGTTTATCTACCATGTCCTACACGATCATTCGCCAATCTTTAATTAATAACAAAAATAAACTAATATTAAAATGAATTTAATTAATTTTAAAATTAACTCGAAATTTTAGGTGGTTGTTTACGAAATAATAGAAGAATTTTGTGTCCAGTTTGATGAGTTCTTTGCACACAACAGACATGTCAATGATTGTCATCCTATATAATCATGTATGATCATATACGGCCATGTAGAAGGGGAATGTTCATATAAATTTAAAAATTTTAGATTCATATGAATTATATATAACCATTTTCTCTCGGGAGGCTGCGCTTTGTTCGAGGTATCCGGCTGATTAAACCACGCAATCGATGCGAGATGAGTCGGGGCTCGGTATAGGCTGACGCGACGATCGGTTTTCGCGGTGATAATTTTTGTGGAAAAGCCGCCGCGCCGGCAAGCTTACTTTTCCACGTGCGGACACACAAATTTACAAGCACTTTACAGATGCAACGCTCAGATATTACGCGCGCGCGCACACACACACACACAACCGCATACGCATTCCGGGCGGTGTTGCGGTTTCCGTCCGCGCTTGAATCTCCGGCCGAGCTCGGCTCTAACCTCGCATTAAATGAAGTGATTTCGGAGCGGATAAAAAATGTCGCGTAACGACGTGCGAAGGACGCGGGCATCGCCATACATTCGCGTACGGGTGAGCGAGTATAACGCGACGCGATACCGCGCGACTCGCCGTTCTCTCTCTCGTTCCGTTAATACCTCTCTCGCTGAAATAACCGCGGCTCTAAACTTTTTCGAGCTCGCCCGCTGTCGACGAAGCAGAAAGAGAGCGCTACGGGGTGCGCTCCCCCGTCGGATTCCGCAAAACCCGCGGCGCCCTCATAAACGCGCGGCGGATATTCGCGAACAAGGTCAGAGGTGATTTCATGGGCTCGACGTTTTCTTCTACGGCCGCGACGGAGGCTACTTTTAATAACGGTCTTTTTCTGCTTAATTTCGGATGCAGTTCGGCGGAGATGACATCCGCCCGGCGCGCGGACGCGCAGTGTTGTGCCCGTTCTTATAAACAAAAATCAGTATTTGAAATTTGTTCAAGATGTCGATCTAAAATGTTACATATACAGGGTGTCCCGTATCACCTTTACAATCTCTCGTGAGGACGTAGAGCGAATTGAGACAAACACAAAAGTCCCATACCGTTTTGATATTCTCAATAATAGACGAGATATTAATTAAAAAAGATTGGTGAATGATAATGCGCGATATAGATGAGCTGCAATTGCTCCGTCTACCGTTGTATACTTATATATTAAGTCAAACTGAACAAAAAAGTCCTCTACCATTTTGCAAAAAACAACATAGATTTTTAGATGTTAATTAAAGAAAATTTGTGCATTATGTTACATAATTATGTAATAATTTTCTTTGATTAATATCTAAAAATCTATGTTGTCATTTGCAAAATAGTAAAGGACATTTTGTTCAGTTTAACTTAATGTACAAGTATACAACGGTAGATGGCGCAATTGCAGCTCATCTACTATATCGCGCATTATTATTCTCCAATCTTTTTTAATAAATATCTCGACTATTATTGAGAATATCGCAAAACGGTATGGGACTTTTGTGTTCATCTCAATCCGCTCTACGTTTTCACGAGAGATTGTGAAGGTGATACGGGACACCCTGTATAAATTATGTACGGGAAACAATATTTTCCTTATAGTCACCGGCCAAATTTGGAACAATTGAGACAGTGAAGGGAAAGGGAGATATCAATTGCAAAAGAAGTGATACAGTATTTACTTTTATTATTAATGTCAACAACATATAATTATATACGATTGATATTTCACATCACTTAAAACAAAAGCTAAAATGATGTTTATACTATAAAATGAAAACTATATAAATAAAAATTAAACAAGAAAATAAGAAAATTATGAATAAGGAACAATTAATAAAAAAACTTTAATGGTAATGGTAACATTTCTGTCTAAAAAAGTTTTGTCCACCAATTTGTTGTTAATTCAACCGGACTCGCTAGCTTCCAGTATTTACAATCTGACTGAGTTTTCACTTCTAAGAGCCGGTTGTTCCAACTTTCTGGTATGTTAACTGATAGTTAAATCTTATGTCTTTGTTTTTCTTTTAACTTAGACAAAGATAGATATATGTACTACCTGTTAACTTACCAAGAAATTGGAACAACCGGATTTAAATCGCTTAGGCGCACACTTGCACAGAAAGTGTATTTTTCTCATGTAAATAATCTTTATAACCTACAATGTATACCAACATTAACAAAGTGTAACTTAATGCACACAACGTGACATAACATTTTTTTTATTGAATTTATCAGTAATTTAGATTATGATGCATATATGAAGAGTATCAAGAACCGATATTAGATTATTAGAAGACCAATGTATAGGTATTCTTGAATTATGAATTCAACTTTCTAATATTAATTTACTGTGAAGAATATAAATCCTTAATACGATCCTTAATACGTGAAGAATATAATCCTTAAGGTACGATTTTATCTGCACAACAGTTTCAGTTGATTCACTCCAACTTCTGGAATTGTCATGTCGGTATTTGGTAAAAAATTTGTGTTATTATTTATGCATTTTATCATATTCAAGACACTATGTCTTTGGTTTGCCAGAAAAAACCTTTTTATATTGCGT
Organism: Odontomachus brunneus; assembly: GCF_010583005.1. Taxonomy (NCBI): domain Eukaryota; kingdom Metazoa; phylum Arthropoda; class Insecta; order Hymenoptera; family Formicidae; genus Odontomachus; species Odontomachus brunneus. Next base: position 1,062,275 of record NW_022639534.1, read on the forward strand.
TTCATAAAATGGCTTTTTTCCATGAAAACAAGCTCTTTGCAACAATTGTGAGATAGTGATTTCTTTGTGAACTGACGAACGAGAAAAATGTTGGGTAAATATCCAGAAAAGAGCCACACTTCATCTAGTCTTTTCGATTGTGGTATATCGTAGGGAAAATGATTGAAAGTGATTTCCAAAAGAGCCAAATATTAAGATATTATATTGAGATATTATAATATTGAGATATTATTATAATATTGAGATATTATATAATATTGAGATAATATTATAATATTGAGATATTATAAAATGAAATTTAAAATTTTAATACTTATTCACGAGATATCATAAGTTACTGTTGTAAACAAAATGTTTATATAAATTTCTTTCTGTGAGTAAGTTATGAGTGCCAGCGCATAAAAGTAACGAAAAGAAAAACCCTACCCCAATGTATATTAAGATAGCAAATTCTAAAAAATTAGTAACACAAAATTTACATTTTGTCGAAATATTGTTTGAATTTTTTACCTTACTAAAGTGATGAATCTATCGTAGATTAGAATAATAGATTATTAAAAAATTAGCAAAGGTCCTTACGCAAGGTTTAAGTTTAGATGAGTAGCGAAATTTATAAAGAAATATTTTAATGATAATGATCTTTTATAAAGTCAAATCTCTCTTATAAACTCAAACCTTGCGTAGAGGCGTTTGTTAATTTTTTCAGGATATATTACTTTCATATATGACAGAATCATCAATCTAATAAGACGTTCCAATAAAATTTTTGATACGCAAACGTGATGCACACAATAAAATAATTTACATTGTCACATTCTGAGAGTAGTTTAAGCCTTGTCAAAAATATCAAAACAATTATTGATAATTTAACAGTCATTCTCTAAAAATATAAATAAAAACTTTTGCCGATTAGAAGGTGAACAATATATTAATACGACGTGCATTAAGGTGATATTAAAGTCAATGACGAATTCGAATAATATCGATAACGCAGAAATGATCGTCATTAACACAATCACGCTTTTTGTATTTCTTGTACATACAGGACTCACGTAAATATGTGTTGCTTTGTTTCACCATATTCAGCCAAAAGTCTAACCACGCATATGTAAAAATTAATTTTTATCAGTTTTTGTAAAAATCTTTTTGCAAACTTTTCCAATATTCTTAAGCTTCTGAATTTAGATGCGAAATTACAGCAATGTTCTTCAAAAATTTTCTGTTTGGAGCACCTACACTTTCGATGTGTACAAACGGTGTAATTTTTGGATTAGGCAAATATTACGCTAACTAATGTGTGTGTATGTGTTTGAGATTTTACATTTAAAAATTTTTTTTTCGTCACATATTGAACAAAGCTCCTATTTATTTTTGCACGTAATTTTATTGCGTTATTATTGTTAAAAGCATTTGTAATTCTGTACGTGAACTTTACAGAAAAATGTCAATATTCTGTCGGTAAAGTTTTCAGCTTCAGCATTCCCTTAACTTCGTACTGTTTGAAACATTATGATACCTGTAAAAGCTTATGATACTTAAGAAGCCCCGAAATTTTAAATTTCATTTTGTTATATTTCGATAACTAACCAGCCGTCCAGCTGGTTTTTGCCACAAAATCACTTTCAGCTATCTTCACTGTAATAAATATTAAGGAGATGCTATATACTTGAGAATTTCACCGACAAAAAATTGACTTTCTTCTGCAAAGTATAAGTACTCCAAATCATATTGGTTGTAGAGAATTACAAATGCTTTTACATGAATGAAGATACATGCAAAAATGAATTGGATAAAAAATTTCAAAATTGACGTCTTGAACTGTAAGTGTGTATTGGCCTAAGTATTGATCTAATATGAAATTTGTATGGTTTGTATACGTCGAACGTATATTCGCTCTGTGAAAAGAATTTCAAAGAATATTGCTTTTAATAAATACTTGTCTCTGAGTTTTATTAAAATCAGAATAACATTACAGTTTAAAAAAAAAAATTTAGATTACTTGATTTAGTAGTAGCAAAGTAAATTTTCGAGTTTTTGAAAATTTATTTTAATATTCGCCATCATGAGTGAACAAATATGTTTATTATGTTAAACAAATATGTGAACAAATATGTTTATTATGTTAAAAACTAATCAGAAAACTATTTTATGTGGCCTTCTTACCTTCTGCGTTACACTGTTAGAAAAGTTCTTAAAAATAATAACATTTTTGTAAGTAATTTTAAGAATTTGATATTATAATTAATAATAGTAAAGATTTTCATAACATTAAGATTATTAGTTATAAATTAGTTATAATATATATATATATATATATATATATATGTCATATTTCTTATAAAATCTAATATTTTCTATCTTATATTTCATGTTTTCTTATTAAATTTCATATTAAATTGTGAAACATTATAATACGTTATGATACGTTAGAATCATTTTTCTAATATAACATAAATACTGAGAGTGTTTCAGTCACGTGGCCTGAAAGATTCAGCTTGCAAGCATCGTGGTTTTTATCGAGATTTCAACGGAGCTATCCAAAAGTCTCTTTATTGGTTCTCCTTTATGCTATCGCAAAAGTTGTGCAGTTATGTGTTACTAAAAATATAATATTGATTTTACTATTACTTTTTATAACATAGTTATGTAAAAAACTCCACATCCCAGTTATTAAATTTAATACAAAGTTTTCTAATAGTGTAGTGAACAACTGAATTCGGTATCAGGACAAAATGACCACGTCGCTGCCTATTTGTATTTAAGTTATCATACAACAAAACATATGATCCTAGCTAGCGTTAACACATAGAAGACTGCTTCTATCATGTTCGTGCAGTTAGTGACAACAGTTAGTTGTTTGACAAGGAAACCCAGACAAGTGTCCGCCTCTGATTTTCATGAACTTGTAATATGTTGTACTTTAGATAACAGATACGTTTTTTATTATATGTGTCTTTTCACAAGTTTAGGGGGTGAAATATCTCTTTGAAGAAAATCGATTTTTTTCATTTAAAGGAAATATAATGAAAACTATAAGAGATAGAAAAAATATTTTGAATAAATTTGAATAGTTTGAAGAGTACTTTACAGAAATTATTTAAAAAAAATTTTTTTGTTAATATTTCCTCCACTACTTCTTTTTATTATAATTATTAAAATAATTTCTATAAAGCACTCTTCAAATCATTCAATTTTTATTCAAAATATTTTTTTCTATCTCTTATAGTTTTCATTATATTCCCTTCGAATGAAAAAAACCGATTTTCTTCAAAGAAGTATTTACCCCCTAAACTTGCGAAAAGACACATATAATAAAAAACGTATCTGTTATTTTTATCTAAAGTACAACATATTAAGTTATAAGTTCATGAAAATAGGAGGCGGACACTTGTGTGGGTTTCCTTGTGAGAAGTTGTAACTTCGAAATTCTGAAGTGTGGAGTATCTGGCCCCAGCCTTCCCTACCGTTGAGGTGTGACCTTTCATGAATATTTACCAAATATGGAATTGCTCGATAAGTTCACATATACAAGGGACATTTACGAAAAACTCCATGATCGAACCACTCCGATATCCCCATAGTCGAACGCTTTATTCTTCCGCTTTTTCCGATGACCTGCCATCGAAAAAAGAAGCGATCAATACATTATCGAACAAAGCTACGTTCAACTATAAAAGTGTCGGCCTTGAACCCTTCGCAAAAATCCCTACGACCTTATTGAACAACTCAATTCGCGCCGCCGCTCGACGAAACCATCTCCTTCCTCGCCCCTCTTGTCAACGTTCCGAGAACTGCCTTACTTTCGTTCGCTCACAGTGATCTTGTTTTCGTCGTCGAGCCGTTTACGTCGCGGTAATCCGACGTGTTTCGATAAGAGAAGAGGAATGTTCCGGTGTATTCCGAGCGACGGTTGTTTCCCTGAACTCCGCCGTCGGTTTCAGCGTGCAGGTATCCCGAAATTTTCGCGACGCCCTTTGGCAGAGGGCGAACAGCGAGCCTGACGGCCGCATATCATCGCGTGCTTCGCGGACGCGGCAGTTCGTCCTCATTGCTATTCGTCCACCTGCGACACGTCAAGGTACGGGTATGTGTATATAGGTGGGCCCACATCTCTCAGCGAGGAAATAAAAATTCATAAATGCCAGTTTCGTTTCCCCGTCTGCAAGTTCACGAAACAGGAGCGAGAACGCGGCTCCGCGGAATAATCGAGATGTATGAAAATCAGGACAGACCGCGCCCGCGTATTTCCGCAAAGGTTCACGGTTTCAATGGCCAATTATTTATAAATTCTACTGCGTGGAGAGGGTAGCGAGGAGACGCGGCGGCGGGAGTGGGAGAAAGAGAAAGGGATAAGGCACGATGACAAGGGGATAAATCGATAGACTGCGACGGGGACAGAGAGACGGAGAGGGCAAATGACAAAAATAGAGTCCGAACCTGCTTTGACCATCGATCTCCTTGTCAATCTTGTCTCGTTTGAGAGCGGAAAAAGAAAGGGCGAGCACACTTTGAATGCACTTCCACGAAAATCGTACTGAAATATGCACCGCTCGTACAATGCTGGGCTATATCGACAGTTCGAAATACTTATTTCGGAAAGATCTCCCTCGCGTTGCGCGACAGATATTTACCGAGTACCTGCTGTACTCCAATATTTGCAAGTGTATGCACCCCACATGTGCCGAAAGAAAAACATCAGGCAAGAGAAACCAAGTTTCAGGATCACGCAAATTTCGCTGAGCAAACTGCAATCGAATCAAATTGAAGAAAAATCGAGTCAGACCGACAGGTGGACGTAGAACTTTGAAGTGCAAAGTTCAGTCAACAGTAAAAGACGAACGAAACTGAAACTGTGCGTAGAAATATATAGATATTCTCTCAATTACTAAACAATCCAACTGCATAATACGAGTAATTTTAATTATAACATTCGAATGGAAAAATTAAATAAACTAGACGAATAATACGGCCAATAGCGTGTTGAGCTAGTTTTGCAATCACTTCTTTTTGAACTAAATTTTGAATTCGTTTACTCAAGGAAAAGGATTAGGTGAGTTTGATAAAAAAAAATTAATTTTGTTTACTTAAAAAAAAAAAGATTAAGTGAATTTTATTGAAAGGTTCATTATTAATCAGGAAAAAATACTTAAAAAATACTTAAACTTTAATAGAAGTATTAAAATCAATTGAACATACACGAACTTGAAATTGAATTCGTCTAACTCGATTCGAGCTTATTCGATCAATTTTCTTTCATAATGCGTAAATTTGAAAATCATACGAGTAACCCTAATTACAATGTTAAACTATATGTGATGAGTGGTGTAGAGCGCGACCGAAAAAATCTTTCGTGACATCACAGAGAGGCGTAGATCTGTATTGAAAGAGCATACTATATTAGAAAATTTTACCAGCAAAATACTGACTTTTTCTGCAAAGTTTACATCGTATTGGTAGTATAGAATTACAAATGCTTTCACCGAATAAAAATGAATTGGAGCATTGCACAATGTATGACAAACACGGTGAAAAACTTCAAAATTGATATTTCCAAATATTTGCCTGATGTAAAATTTATGCAGCTTGTGCATTCTAAACGCGTGTTTGTCCCGCTCAGGAAAATTTTAAAGAATGTTGCTGTACCTTTATAACTGAATTTAAAAGCTTAAAAATATACAGAAAATTTACAGAATATAATTTAATAATTTACAGAATAATTGTATATTTAAAAATATACAGAAAGATTTCTTGTATATGCATATATATATATATATATATATATATATTTATTTATTTATTTATTTATTTACTTATTTATTTATTTATTTATCGTACGTATAGACTCTATATAAACTCTTTATGAACTCTATATAAATATATGCTGTTTTGTCATATTTAGCGGAAAACATAATATATATTATATATATTATGTATATATATATAATATATATATATAATATATGTTATGTTTAGCATCTTCTTAATAGACTTGAAACTTATTTCAGGTACTCAAATTTAAATTCAGAATTTCCAAGTCCAAATTTTGATTCCACTTTCGATCTCAATATTCTACTTAACGTCTATTTCGAAACTCTGAAGCCTATATCAACCTCCTTTGAGTCTATTTAACTTACTAGCTTCACCGAGAAGTCTCTATTTTAAAATCTACAAGTAGAATTTTGTGCACCTTTTATCATTTAAAAATAGGATTTTAGTTTCCATGTCTGTTAGACATATACTAATCCTTCAGAATATATAGATTAGAAAGTCCAGGTCTAAAGTAGAGTTAAAATTTTGACTCAAGTTAAGTACAAATGTTTCATCGCGATTTTGAATCGTGATTACAGACATAGACCTATATTAATAGTGGTTATCTGAAACTTGCCTCATGTGAGATACTTAGATTTTTATTCAAAGTTAAATAACTTTCTCAGGTGTATTATAAAATATGTGTATATATCTATAACTGTGATCTTGACTCAACTAAAAAAACCCTCGTCTAATTTTGCATTAAATTCAAATTTGAATATCTCTCTCGCTTGAGTTTCTTAAGTTTCACGTAGTAACTATTAATTAAGGCCTTAATATCACATACATATCATATAATTTAAGTAAAAAATTCAGAGCAAACTCTGAACTAAAATCTCACATGGAATAATTCTCAAACAATAATTATTAATGAGGCCACAAAGAGAGGTACAGAGACGAAAAGATAAAAAGAGATAGGAAGAGCGAAGGAAAAATTTTCGCAGCCATCTTTTTGCAGATAAAGGTCGAAACTATCGTCGAAGAGGCGAAAGCAACGACTAACCCCAAATCTCCCCGATCGATAAATCCGAATCTCATGTGACGTCATAACGTTAAAGTACGAAAATTTGTTTCCTGATCGGACGTGGAGCGTAATCCTTATTCCTCTTTCAGCCCGGTCGACGAATAAAGTGACTTAATGCACATCTAGCCTTTCGAAACTGCTTCGATCAAGGTCTCGTGATTTGCATTGTATGGAGATGCGCGCGCTTAATAGAAATTATATTAAACGGATCGCGTCCGCCGGAGCGGCAGCGACAAGGTGATAAATTTACCTCTCCTCATCCCCCCCGGTCCCAGCAATATATGTTTTGTTTCATCACGTAGCAGTTCACGTGAATAATTCATGAAAAACACGGATATCAATTCGATATCCAGTGCATATCTTCTGTCTCTCGGCGCGAGGATCGACCCGTTACATCTGCGCGGGTCGTTTCGAAAAGGTGTCGCTACGGCTCGCGGTTGTATTTTACACCTCGGAAACTAAAAGGAAGCCGACGCCGGACGTGTGTCATGCAAATCCGCTTCCTTTTCGACGTACACTCCGCCGTAATTTCGTCGTGAATGTTTTAATACCGGGCGACTCTCTCGCACGACCCACGAGGAACATCAAACGGTTCCTCTGTCTCTCTCGTAGAAGCCTGTTTAAAATAGTTCCCGATACCGCCGTGCCGACGAAAATTCCAATTTTCGTCGGCCTCGTTTGTAGGCAGAATTCGCGATGGTGTGTAATCGCGCGAGCGCGAACGATAGATCGTGGTGACATCTTCCGAGGGACAACTCGCGCGACTTTTCGTTTTTATTTCTGTCGATCCCCGGCAAACTGTACGCTTCGTTATTTTCTTCTCATGCAGGAATTTTGGGATTATAGATAGAGCGTGTCGCGTCCACATGCACGTTAAACAACGAGTCGTTTAGAATGGACAATTGAGTTCGTTTAGAATGGCATTGTCTCGGACAAAATATATCCAAAATTTAAAAAGTGACATAATTTCCTAAAAAGCCATGCTACCGAAATACAAATACCAAAAGGGAAGAAAAGAGAGAGGCAGACAATCTCTCGAAATATTATTTTACTGAAATATGGAAACTATCTCATCGTAGACCAAGATTCATTCCCAAGTAAAAAGAAAGATATGTAATTATATGTGATTGTACACATAAATAATTATGTATAAATTATATATAACTCGCATATATATATATATATATATATATATATATATATATATATAAATTTTGTCTCTCTATAAAGTTATATACAATTATATGTAATTATATTTGTCCACACACACGAAGAAGAAAATGTTAAATGAGAAAAGGAAGAAATAATTTTATTCAACTAAACATGTCATAGGCTACTACATAAACATAAACATGTTTACTGCAGTTGTATTTAATTGTATTTGTACACAACAACATTTCTTTCTACTAGATCATATATAATTACATATATGTGCTGTGATTAGACATGGCCATATAGAAATAAAATTTATATATATGAGTTATATATAATTGCATGTAATAATGTTTTCGTGTTAGTATCTGCTCACTTCAGTAATAGATACTGATATAATAAGATTAGAATGTTTAAAGTAGGCGCGTGTGCTTTTTACCTTCTTTTAAGTATACTTTCTTTCTTGATTTAATATTATAGATACATATTTTGCTAAGATTTTTATTTTTTTCAAAAATACATTTGATATAAACATTGGCACAAATATAAACTATGCACATTATAAAAACCTATGTTTTACTAGTGATATACTCACATGGTCCGTCAACGAAAACTTTATATATATATATATCCTATATTATGTTGTGTACATACATGTTAGTTGAATAAAATTATTTCTTCCTTTTCTCATTTAACATTTTCTTCTTCGTGTGTGTGGACAAATATAATTACATATAATTGTATATAACTCTATAGAGAGACAAAATTTATATATGTATATTTGAAGGATATATATATATATATATATATATATATATATATATATCCTTCAAATTACAACTGTAAACCACGCGTCTATAACTATTACTTAAAAAAAAAAGAGAAATAAATTGAGTTTTTTAGCAATGAAATATTTTTCTGTATATATTTTTCCCGGAGTAAGTAATAATTTCTCCTTGAAACAGACGCTTCAGGAAATCGTATTTCGGAGTATTGTAGTAGTATTCGAATTTCGGCATTATGACTTTCAAAATCGTCCGAATTTCGGGACATCGATTTTTCAAGACAATACGTGTTCATTCATTTTTGCCCATACTAAGCACCTGTTTGATACACAATAGTAGATTTTCCAGACAAAGCCACCACGCTGACGACTCGTCCACGCGTTATTCATCGTAATCGTTACTACGGTCGGTGTTGAACAATAAAGTAGTTAATAATAGCCATGATTGGCAGATCGCGTGCTTTTCCATCAACTGGATCTTCCTTCGACAACAGAATTGGGAAACAACACGTTACTTTTAACGCTGTTACCGTTGCAAGTTACTTTGTTTCGATTAACGACTTAATAACAATATTATTTTCCTTCGTTAGTAACGATCGCAGTAAAGTAATTACAATTTTTGTGTAATAGTAACGAATATGATTCTTTTCCCATCGTTACTTTCCATATATAGAATATGTCTACATGAAATGGACGGCAGAGAATGGAAAAAAGAAGGTTGGTGCACTGAGAAATAAGAAAGAGAAAAGAAAGTTGTATCGGCAAAATCGGCGATCATTTTTTTCACCGTCCTCTTTCAAATAAATATTGCATATATTGAACAAATTACTAGTGCAAAAATAAGTTGCGTTGATATAGCTACTGATCAAAACGCACAATCATCGAATTACAATTAATAGCTCTCATCACAGCAACTATATAATTCGTTCAATCAACTAAACGTTTACTTAAACGAATTTTGTTTGCTCAAGCAAAGCTTTATTAACTCATTCACTTTTCTCAAAGCCAGAAAAGTAACGGAAATCATAATATAAATCGTTATTTCTTGAATAACAATAAGAGTAAATGTTATTTTTCGAAATAACCAACGGTAATTAAAGTTGCTTTTATAAAATAACTTTCTCAAGCTTGATCAAGGCCTGTTGAGAAATTTGTAGCAAAAGTAACAGATTATAATATCTCCAATACACAAGTACCCGAGCAAAAATTGAATCTAGTGATTGTCTAGTAATGACACAGAAAAGTTGAATCTTACATCGCTACTAGCTAGAAATGTAATGCTCACTTCTTCTAGTCGTTGTACCAGAAAAATTATCTAGTAGATAGATACAAAAAAATAACTTGTAACTATAATTGGTATAGTTTCTAGACAGTTCTGATATTCAATTTCTATTCAAGATTTACCGATGATTTTCTATCTCGTTACTGTGTAATTTTTTTCACTTAGCCACTATCTATATAATTGATATAGTTACTAGATAGTCCTGACATTCAAAAGACTGCGTAGGAATATTTAGCCAGTCACGAACTAGTGACTGGCTAGAAAACTTATCTAGTCGTTACTATCTAGCTACTAATCTTAAAATCTGATCTACTAGATACATTTTTGCTCGGGTAGAAGTCAATATAGTATGTATTTGATATAGTATTGGCACGCTTTGTTATTTTTTTTAGACACGAATCTGTCGTTTAAAACGTTGACTATCACTTTGGGTCACCAGTGACACAGTGACACTGTGATACAGTCGCGTCCCATTAATTAAAGCACAAGACATATAACCAATATTGCAGACAACAAATCAAGTATAGAGCCAATAGAAATATTCAATGAAACCCGCTGACAGAAATACGCATTATGAATTGCATTTATTTCTTGTACGTCTGGCTGTTTAAACTCTCTATTATATGGCTATTTAATATAATCAAGCTTTGATATAAATAACTTGGAAATGTCAGCGTGACAATCGTTAAACGTATAAACAACAAAATGTTACTTCTACATGAGAAATACCTCGAGAAAATTTTATAATAAACGTTATTGCAGAATTTTTGATCACATGGAAATATTCTGTTACAGAATTTTGTTATAGAATTTTGTAAATAGGGAACATTTATCGACATTCTGTTTTAATTAATTATTGGAAAAAATTAATATCCTTAATTTATATAATTCTCCTATTTTTCATGCTATTTATATCTTAGAAACTGGAGTCTACTAATAAAAAAGTTTACTACGTCGCCGTTAGTAACATAAATTCTGCTGGTAGTCTATTCCTGCACTACTGGAAAACATGTGTAAAATTAAAAAGAATTTGTGTGAAAAAAGCTACAACCATCTTCTTCTATTTATTGGCTAAGGACCTTGCAAAGGTCATTGGTAAAAAGTATAATGTTCTCTCCGTGTGAAAATCATCCTCTCGCAACGTTAACGTTACTCGCTCCGATCTATCTCGAATTATCTCCGATCTACATATTCAAATGTTATTTTCTCCCGCGCCTGACCAACATTTTACTTAGTTGATAACGATCCTTTTAAGATCGCTGTGAGGCGAACGAAAGAAGACGCGTGGGAAGGAGAGAGGAGAGAGCGCAAGCAGGGAAACGATTTCACGAAACGCAAGTTTCCATCTGCTCGTATAAACATGGAAATGGAATTTTATTCTCTCCGCGTGCGCGCGCGCGCGCGCGTCTCTCGAAAAGCCATAGCGACGATATTGCGGATCGAAGGAGTCGCGCTCGCATATAAATCGAGTACTTCGATTCTATCGAAGCGCGTCGCACCATTTCTCCGCGAGATTCCGAAAAATCTGACGAGTGGCGCGCGCGACAAGTCCTTCATCGACATCCCAAGTAGAAACATCTCAAGGAAAAACTGATTACTGGCCAGTAACTAGACAATTTTTACTGGTTAGGATTAATTACCCTTATAGAAAAGTATCACTGGCTGATAAATTGGCCAGTGATAAATAGTAATTTTATTACTCGTACGAGTAATAAAATTATTGAACGGCAGTAATTATCTCTGACCAAATTATCACTTATCAGTATTAAATTTCTATAAGGGTAGACAGTTACTGTTTTACTTGGCAGAAAATACTGGCTATTTTTTCATGGCCAATTACTGGTCATAAACTAGACTTGAAATAATAATAAGTAAATACTGGACAGTTTCTGTCCATTAAAAACTCTGAAAATATTGTTCAGTATTTTTTGGGTAGTTTTTTGTCAGAAACTATGCAAAAAAATAATAAGTAAATATTGGATAGTTTCTGCCCAGTAAAAACTCTGAAAATATTGTTCAGTATTTTTTGGGTAGTTTTTTGTCAGAAACTATGCAAAAAAATAATAAGTAAATATTGGATAGTTTCTGCCCAGTAAAAACTCTGAAAATATTGTTCAGTATTTTTTGGGTAGTTTTTTGTCAGAAACTATGCAAAAAAATAATAAGTAAATATTGGATAGTTTCTGCCCAGTAAAAACTCTGAAAATATTGTTCAGTATTTTTTGGGTAGTTTTTTGTCAGAAACTATGCAAAAAAATAATAAGTAAATATTGGATAGTTTCTGCCCAGTAAAAACTCTGAAAATATTGTTCAGTATTTTTTGGGTAGTTTTTTGTCAGAAACTATGCAAAAAAATAATAAGTAAATATTGGATAGTTTCTGCCCAGTAAAAACTCTGAAAATATTGTTCAGTATTTTTTGGGTAGTTTTTTGTCAGAAACTATGCAAAAAAATAATAAGTAAATATTGGATAGTTTCTGCCCAGTAAAAACTCTGAAAATATTGTTCAGTATTTTTTGGGTAGTTTTTTGTCAGAAACTATGCAAAAAAATAATAAGTAAATATTGGATAGTTTCTGCCCAGTAAAAACTCTGAAAATATTGTTCAGTATTTTTTGGGTAGTTTTTTGTCAGAAACTATGCAAAAAAATAATAAGTAAATATTGGATAGTTTCTGCCCAGTAAAAACTCTGAAAATATTGTTCAGTATTTTTTGGGTAGTTTTTTGTCAGAAACTATGCAAAAAAATAATAAGTAAATATTGGATAGTTTCTGCCCAGTAAAAACTCTGAAAATATTGTTCAGTATTTTTTGGGTAGTTTTTTGTCAGAAACTATGCAAAAAAATAATAAGTAAATATTGGATAGTTTCTGCCCAGTAAAAACTCTGAAAATATTGTTCAGTATTTTTTGGGTAGTTTTTTGTCAGAAACTATGCAAAAAAATAATAAGTAAATATTGGATAGTTTCTGCCCAGTAAAAACTCTGAAAATATTGTTCAGTATTTTTTGGGTAGTTTTTTGTCAGAAACTATGCAAAAAAATAATAAGTAAATATTGGATAGTTTCTGCCCAGTAAAAACTCTGAAAATACTGTTGAGTATTTTTGGGCCAGTTATTTGTTAGAAACTATACAAGAAAAATGATAAGGAAATGCTGTGCAAAAAATTGAAAATTACTGACGAATTTTTTTGATAGTTCCTGGCCAAAATAAAATAAAATATTATATTAGAAATGAAAAAAATTTTTTAATAAAAATTATAAAAATTTAATTTTAATAAAATTATTGTTTTGATACATATATAGTTAAATTATTTATAACTATTAATAAACTGAAAAAAAATAGATACTGATCAGAAACCGATAAAAAAATACTTATAAAATACTCAGAAACTACATAGAAACTAATAAAAACTGTTTAGAAATTGCTAATAAACAGATTAGATTTTGATCAAAATCTAATTAAAAACTGATCTGAAACTGTCCAGTTTTTGATGAAGTGAGTATCAACCAGCAATTTCTAGCTAAGAAAACTGGCTAAAAACTAGCTAGTTACCAAAAATTCCTAGACAGTTACTGGTCAGAAACTGGATAAATTTCTACTCGGGATAAAAGAATATGTGGACGGAGCATTCTACGAGGGCAAAATCTAATTAGTAGCAAGGGAATATTTACGACTCTTCGGTATTTCCATCACGACTCTCTTCGAGTATACATCCGATTTTGTGTCAACTAACGCTGGAATTGTGATGCTTGCAACGAAGTGGGGCGGTATTTTCGAAAGGATTTGCTGTATCAATTTATTGTAAAGTGTACGTTGCAAAATGTACATAAACAAAGTAAGTACGTGCGAGCCGAACAGTGACGAGTACAAACCGAATAACATGAAGTGCCGTAAATTTTGTTTCACCACAAATTGGTATACTCCCCTACTAAATTATGTGACAGTATTCGGTCATAAATATTGGTCATTTATTATACTCTTATCTGACATAGATGGGAGTGCAGTAAATATATTTGCGTTCTTCATGAATCCTCCACTGCAATTATCGAGTGAAATGTTTTGTATATCGTCACTTTAGCTTCTGCTATAATCGATTAATCGATCTTTCCGCTAATCGTGGGTCTTTGTGGAATAAAAATAAGAATTTCATAAAACATTTAATTAAGTAAAGCGGAAAATACCACATTTTTAAGAAATAGCCTTGTGTCAGTCTTTATAATTTTAGATAATTTTGACAGAAAGATAGAAGAAATATCACTCTCACTTTATATCATAGCAGTTACATATAGTTACATTCCAAAACGTCTTTTTTGAAGAAAATTTTACTCAATACCTATAGTTTACGTTACATATATTACAGAATATCAAGTAAAATTTCTTTAAAAAGGACGATTTAGAATGCAACAGAATAAAATCGCTCATCACTTTTTAAGTATTTGCGACTAAGGTAAAAGTACCGAATAACGCCACTAACTCAAATAGCATCACCTTAACTTATTTTTTGCGTATTAAAACACGTATTAAAAGTGTTAAAACACATTTTTTGCATATTAAAACACGTATTAAAAGTGTTAAAAAATTCGCAAAAAGCAATCGTGTAAGTATATCAAATGGCTCCGTCAAAGTAAATATATAAAAATATAACGTTATTTTTCCATGAAAGGCAGTTTCAAAAGCTTATATCAAGAATCCGTCACTTTTGACTATCTACAACTGAGCTTGTTCTTAAGTGTCTACTACGATAATATAACCTGTAGAATGTTAAAATGAGATATTTTTAGGTTGTAATACAAAATGTTTCACTTTTGTATCATTAATATGAATTAAACTAAATTAAAAGACAACAAAATAGTAAAATAGTAAATATTATATATATACAATTATATGGTTTTTGTATAATATAATAAAGGTGACGGTTTATGTGCACGTAAAAAGCATCATGTACCAAAATCGCCATAGATATGCAATAACATTTTAAAACAAATAGTAGTAGTTAAGATGCTTATTATTTTGAATTAATAAATATATATTATTTTGAATTAAATAAATATATATTTGAACAGATAACGAGTATAAAAATTTCACTTCATTTACTATTATTATCTATATTGAAAACAGATCAGATAAGGTGGCGTCATTTGGGACATATTAGTGGCATAAATCGAAACATCCCACAATTTCAATGAGAGTAATTCGGGACATTTACAGTTCATATTTAATTCTTGTGTATAAATAATTTTATTTATTTTCAACTTTTATATGTTTTTCTGCTATAATTTACAATATTAACATTAGATAAAATTTATAATCTTTTACCTAGTACTACTTTACTTTTCTTTAAAATTAGTTTTCTCTTTTAATTAAAATTATTCTCTTAAAAATTAGTCTTTGCTTAGAGTGGCGTAATTCGGTACGTTTACCTTAGTGTCCCTAGAAAATAGAGTCTGGCCATTGAAAATAACATGTTTGTATAACTCGTATCGGCAAAATGCGTTGCGAGTATCAAGTGAAACATGCTCTAAGTTACTTAGAGCTTTTAATTACTTTTTTCATCATTTTGTACTACAATTGTAATAAACCTTGGCATTTGAAATTTTTATCATTACAAACGCTGTAATAAAAGTTAGTATATAATCAGTAGCGACTTATTAAACGTGAAACAAAAGTGTCAAGAATTATATCCTTTTTCGAGAGAGTGAACTCCGTGATTGAGTACACAATATAATGATATAACACAATATAATAAACTGTATACCGTGATTGGTTCCGTATGTGAGCTGAACCAATGCGACAAGACTCGAAAAATGACCAGATTCTGCCTTGCAGGGACACTACTCGCGACTACCGAAATGTCACCGCGCAATGGCACTCGTAACCATTTAACCCATTAAGGTCCAAAAAAAATCATAGGATAGGCTTTCAAAAATCATCTAAATTAGGGCAAAACGTCGAAATTTGTTAAAAAGTAAAAAAAAATTTGAATTTCAAAATTCAAGATGGCGGACCAATATGTCGGCCCGAAAATTTGAAATTTTGACCTATTTGAGTGAAAATCCCTATAGGGGGGGAAGGGAGTTCACTGAGTATGAATATGCATTTATTTTTTCAAAATTTTTCAAAACGTACTTTCATTGAAATAAATCAAAATTAAAATTGTTTGGCCACCATATTGATTTTTAAAGTCAAAAAACCATTTTTCTTCTACAGTCTGCTAAAGTATAATGTTTTGCCCCAAAACAAACACCTTCAAAAGTAGCTTATAATTTGGTTGGATTTTTCGCCAAATAACAAAACTATATCAAATTTTTACATTTTTGGACGGCCATATTGGATCCGCCATTACGAATTTTGAAAAAATAAGTGCATATTCATACTCAACGAACCCCAAACCCCTCCTATACAGATTTTCAAATAGGTCAAAATTTCAAATTTTCGAGCCAACATATTGGTCCGCCATCTTGAATTTTGAAATTCAACACAATTTTTTTTCATTTTTTAACAAATTTCGACGTTTTGCCCTAATTTAAATGGTTTTTGAAAGCCTATCCTTAGCAGTTTTCTCTTAGGCCTTAATGGGTTAATGTGCCCCTAACTTTATTTAAAAAAAAAGTGTTCAAAACATAGATTCTCATAGACTGCGCCTTCTTATTAAAAATTTAAGAACAAAAATTGAAGAACGGCTGCATTCTCCCTCTACTATCCAGAGACATTTGCTCTAGCTCGTCTTTATCTAGTTAGTTAACTCCAAAAGAATTTAAAGCCAGACAAAGATTAAATGCCCGCATTAACAGAACATCCTTTTCTAATCAAGCGTTCGTAGTCTCTTGTGGAGCACTCAGTCTATGTATATAAGATTCAAACCATTTCACAAATGAGTGTACACAGACCGGCATAATAATCTAATATATGGTATAATTAGATTAGTATCTTCTACAAAACATTAGTTTCGGGACATTAACGCTATCACAATGACAAATTAATCCGTTGTGCTCTAATACGTTATGTCATCTCTTTGAATAATCAATAAATAATAAATTAATAATACATATAATTAGTATTTCCTAATAATTATATAAAAAATATATATTTTCACGAAAGAATTAACATTACTTAAATTAGCTTTTACTTTCAAGAAAAAACGTCCCAATTGTTTAGCGATTTCGAGTAATTTTCTTCAATTTTTGTGTTAAATATTGCTTGAATATCATTTTTATATTCTTTTCCTATGTATTCTGGATTTTCTCTCCAAGAATATATTATTAAACCCTTCATTTTCTAACAATATTACTCATATTGTATTTGAAGATTTTTATATGCCCGACAGAAAATATTTATATATAATTATATATGGCTCATAAACGAAATTTGATACGACATAGCCATGTATATAATCATATGCAGAATGTAAAGTTAAAAGTACTACGGATTATTATATTGAAAATTAAAAAAGTAAAGTGTTCTTGAATTTACTTTAACAATTTTTTACCTAAAAGAAATTAACTTCATTAAATAATGTTGCCTTCGATATCAAATATACATACATACACGCAGTTGTTAGAAAATAAAACTTCCATATCTCGCTTAGTTTTAGAGATAATAGTCTGTAATATCTTTAACATTATACCCTACATAATCACATATATCCACACGGAAAAAATGCTTTCAATGTGGAGAAAAGAAATAATATTTTCACTCAATTAAATATCGATATTATAGACTGCCAAAATATAAGCATTTACTTTAATTGTATTTGTACAACAGCAATTTTTCAAGGTAGACATTTACAGGATGTGCGTATATATGCATATGCGCGTGCATTTGCGTGCATGTGTGCGTGTGTGTGTTCACCGTAATGACATTCACAATACTTTTACGATTTACAACGATCGAACAGGAAAAAGTTCAAGATACAATTAGTCAGATTTTAAAGTGCAATAAAATATAACAATAAAAGTTTCAAGAACGTTTCCTTTTTGTGAGAAAAAATCAAGGTTATCTTTACCTTTTTAAATGGAAATATATGCTTTTTTATCCGTAGTGTTGTAAAGAGAATCAAAACAAATTTAATAGCAATCCAAATGTTATCTTTATTGCTGTTCCACAGGAAAAAAGAGCACAGTAAAATAATAATGAAGAATCTCGACAACGTACAACACATGCAGAAACATAAATCGAAATATCTTATAATTAACACGACATATAAAATTCTATTAATCTAAAGGACGAAGCTTTGTGTTGCAAAAATGAATTACACTTCGTATATGTCATGAGCACCTAATACCTATTATTTATAGCATTATATTCCAAACTTTATCGTATCTTTTGTTTGTACTTTTGCTGTTAAATGTTAGTAAAAATGATATTATTTTATTATCATAAAATTTGTTTTGATCCTTTTTACAATATCGCGGATAAAAAAGGATATGGTTCTATTTAAAGAGAGTGAAAAGAACCTTCTTTTACAAAAAAATGCATCTTCAAAATTTTTATCACATTTTTATTATCTTACTGACGTTTAAGTAATGGCATCTAGAACTTTTTCCTATCCGATCATTGTAAACGGTGAAAAAAATAGTGGATCCGTTATAATGAACACTATATACAATTATATATTATTATACAGGATGTCCCAGATCATCTTCACAATCTCTCGTGAGGACGTAGAGAAGATTGAGATGAACACAAAAGTCCCATATCATTTTGCGATATTCACAATAATAGTCGAGATATTAATTAAAGAAGATTGGTGAATGATCATATAGTATATAGTAGATAAGCTGCAGTAGCGCCGTCTACCGTTGTATACTTTTACATTAAGTCCAACTGAACAAAAAAGTTCTCTACCATTTTGCGAATGACAACATAGATGTTCAGATATTAATCAAAGAAAATTGTTACAAGTTTGTGTACCATAATGCACAAATTTTCTTTAATTAATATCTGAAAATCTATGTGATCATTTGCAAAATGGTAGGAGACTTTTTTGTCCAGTTTGACTTAATGTGTAAATATACAACGGCAGATGACGTCACTGCAGCTCATCTACCACATATCGCGCCTGATTATTCATCAATCTTTTTTAATTAATATCTTGAGATTTATTGCGAATATCGGAAAATAGTATTAGACTTTTGTGTTCATCTCAATCCGTTCTACGTCCTCACAAGAGATTGTAAAGATGATCTGGGACACCCTGTATATTATTATATACAGCCGTATCGTGTCAAATCACTTTTTCTCAGAAAACTTTTCTCTTTCATTTTCGTAACTAGGACAATCTAAATTAGTTGCACGATATATGTAAGCTATTCACCCGGTCTGTGTGCATGCACCGTCCAGATATTCTTATATCGATGAGGTCGCTCGCGGCTCGACGATGGCGAAGTTCGACTCTGATGACGATACGCGATGTGAACCGAGCGAATTTATGGCGCCCGCAGCAGGTGCGTGATGATGCGGGGCCGGAATGGATGGAACGATACACAATGCAATTGTAACCGAGCCGCGACTCTAAATCAACAGCGTCGAGAGCCGGGCTCCTGAAATTATCTCGCCGGGCAACTTTGGCGATAATTAACGCGGTACACCGACGCGCGTGCCCGCGCGCTATCTCGGAATCGGAACGAATTAAACGCCGGCGAGAGACGCGCTCTCGAAGGCGTAAGAAAAACCTGTTGCCAACCGACCCGACAAGTGACACTCGACTAATGAGCGTAACATCGCGCCGCCTCGAAACACGCGTTGTCGCCGAGTTATCGGGGGAGCGAATTATATCGCGCCCGCGTCTCGAGTCGTGAGATGAATTTGCGACAACGGCAAGGAACGGAGTGCCGTTGCGTAAAAACACTGAGACTCGAACTTGAAGAGCGTTGCGTGACACTAAATGGGGTTCCAAAGACTCCGGAGGTAGGTTTAAAGCAGTGTTGGGCATTTTAATTAATTAAAACTTTAGTTGGCTATCTTGAAAGTAAGAAATATCTAAAAAGTAAAAATATTCATTCGTTTTGAGTACTAATTAACATATACTAATTACATGTACTTACTTAAATCTAAATTTCTTTATATCAGTAGAATAAACAATGGTTTTTATAGAAAAAGCTAAGGTTTTAAGAAAATATATTTTCTTATTTGAAAAATACTTTATGTCTGTATAAAGAAATATGTCATTAGTATCCACCGAATAAATATTTCTTCTTTCAGTATAAAACAATCGACAAATCAGTAGCCGAAATTATATATAATTACTTGTCGTATATACAATCATAAATTATCTATTGATGAAGTTAATTATTAATCAGTATATAATCAATCGAATCAAAGTTTGGTTAATAATTAATTTCATCGATTAAATTGTTCATGATTAAATATATTACGATTGCTTATTGACTTGCCGATTATTTTAATCAATTAAAATTTTAATTGATTAATGCCTAACACTCATTTAAAGACGTATCCTTAATGGTGGTTCTATGATAATATTACACAGATAGCATAAAGAATGTCTTAGATGTCCAAAAGACTAAAAGAAATATAACGTCTTTAAGGTATCTTTTAATAGATCGTGCTATCTACGTAATGAAAAATTTAGTCACACAATAGAAAGAAAAAGACGAATAATTTAGATTATATATATATATATATATATATATATATATATATATATATATATATATATATATATGACAACATATAAACTTTAAAATATACATCATACCAGTATTTTTTTAATAAAAACACGAGGAAAAAGACCTAGTGATGTTTAAGGATGTATTGCCTATATATTTCAAAAATAAAAATGAAAAAATTTAAAAAAAAATTGAAGATTAATTTATATTATATCTAATTCAAAGCTGAATCACAGAAGTTATTTCACTTAGAGGTGTAAGCCCGCTACAAACATAATGACGTCAAATGACGTTAATGTCTCTAATGTCAATAATATGATAAATTAACATAATCTGCTACTTAGGAGTATAATAAACTGTGTTATTATGAAAATATATAATGTTACTATTTTCGATAAAGTGGACAGGAAAAATTAAAAGTAATTAAAAAATAATGAAAATTTTTTAAATAAAAAATTAAAAACAATGACAATTTTTGTATACATGTACCTTAAGTATTCAGAATAATGTATGCAAAATTTCATTATGGTTCAGAGATAAAAGTTTAAGAGCCAGTAATTGTGTGATATAAAATAAAGTAAACAAACTATAAAAATGTGATAAAGATTAAAGTAAAGATGTGTTGTTATTGAACTGCATCGCGCATACATACGTTTTTGTGCAGATAATAGAGATATTAGCGCATTCCTATTTTCGTTCATTTCCTATAGGGATTATATGGGTAATACATCCTTAAGAGATCGTAATGAATTCATTTCCTTTCATTTACCAGTGCAAACTTTTGTTTGAGATTGCTTTTATCTTACACCAACACAGACAAGAGTTACTTATTCCGATGCACGTCTCTCAACATTTCTTCTCCACAACCCATTCGCGTTGGATCGTCGTCTCCTTTCTCATTTTCGTGTCTAGGATATACATTGCGCACTTGTATAAGACTATATATTTTCAAGATTAATTGGTCAATAATTCCAACTTTTGTTGCATAATATCTATACATTGGTCTTTTATATTATAGTAATTGTTTCTATAAAAATCCTAAATATAGTTTGGAAGTTTAAATTAAAAATAATAATTTTTTATAAATATATAAATAGTGAATATCATAATAATTTTTTTTTACAAAGATCCTAAATATAGTTTGGAACTTAAAATAAAAAATAGGAGACTAATTTTCAATATCAATTTAAAAGAAAGAGAGAGAGAATGTCTAATTTTTATTCAAATTTAATTTTAGATATTTAGATATTTAAGTTAATACGGTGTAGGAAAATACCACTTTAAAGAATCAATTTCAAATTGACAGAAAGGAGGTTCTCAGAGATTGCAAGATATTTCGTAAAAAGAGCCAAAGTGCCAAAGAGAACGCAATGGGAGTGAGCTTTGAATTCTAAGTATCTCAACATTCGAAGGGTCAATCTTTTTTTAATTACACCAGCAGTTAGCAGAGCTAATGCTCCGATCGATATGTGGCCCGACATACAGCGAACTCCTAAGAGATTCATTTCGCGAGACAACTACCTTAATTGCCGCGTAAATTGCTCCCCGCCTGCCTGCCCTCTCGCCGAACTATCCGCACGTCGAGCACCGTTTTCCTCCGCGGATTGAAATTGATCGGCGGCCGCGCATCGCGAAGTCGCTTGGCCTCGCATTTGCGATGCAAAATCCGCGCGGGGACCGCGACGGGATCGGCAACAGTATTCGACAGAAATTGGTTTCGTTTGCTCGACGTCGCCGCACGTTAATCGCGCCGGCGACATCGCCAAGATACTGAGTATCCGCGTACGACATCCGCGCCTAACGACGACGCGGAACAATTCGAGTCGCCTTGGACAAACGAGCGCGCAGCTGGAACATCGAGGCGCTCTCTCATTTCGTCCAATCGCGTTCGCAATTCGCGTTCGAATAAATACAATTTCGACACAGCACGCAATTAAAGCCGGGTGTTTATTGCATTTCGCAAGGTGTGCGTGCGCGTATATGTGCGTCATGTAGAATGTGGATAACATCGATTTGTATTAATCTCTGTAGGAATGAATTTGTCAAAATCAGGAAACATCAGGATGTAATTTCAAAATGACTAATTAATTATAATTATATGACTTAATCATAATTATATACGTAATTAAATATTAAAATATGTATGTTTAATAATGCTAAATATAGATGTATATTATTAAATTAAATATTATTTAATTAGATAAAAGTAAAATGTTTCATGAAAAATTAAATAAAAATCATGTAATTAAATAGGTCGTTTAATTTTAAGCAGGACATAAAAATACCATTATTATTATCATTACCTGTAACGTAACGACATTTCTCTCTATCTTATGGAATTCTGTGCGAATATTTATTCACGATAATGTTCGTATAATGCATATATACTTAGTTGACAAAGTTCTAATTAAAAAAAGAGAGTTAAATGTATTTAAATGTACACACACATGTGTTAGTATTCCTCTAAATACATCGATTTGTATTAACCTCTGCAGGAATGAATTTGTTAAAATCAGGAAACATAATGTAATTTTAAAGTAGCAATTTAATTATAATTATATAACTTAATCATAATTATAAATATAATTATATATATTACTTAATCATAATTATATAATTATATATATAATTAAATATTAAAGTATGTATGTTTAATAATACTAAATATAGTTGTATATTATTAAATTATGGTTATTATTATTAAATGTATATTATTAAATATCACTTAATTAGATGAAGATATATAAAATTGTTTCATGAAAAATAAATTAAATAACAATCATATAATTAAATAAAACGTTTAATTTTAAACAAAACATAAAAAATACTATTATTATTATCATTATCTGTCATGTAACGAGATTTCTTTTTATCTTATGGATTTTTATGAGAATATTTATTCACGATGTTAATTATCGTATAATGCATATATATTTAGCCGATATATTTGCAGTGCATATATATACTTACAATGCATGTATATTTACTCGTTCCGATTAAAAAAAGAGAGTTAACGTATCTAAATGTGTCAGTGTCTCTGAAAAGGTTAATCGGCCGTAGTTATGCAAGAATGATCCAACTCATATGGAGTATGTTTCAGAAAAACTTAAGACGAGGATTTGATATGTGATTTAGAAAGTATATATAGCACTGAAGCTCTTTGCAAACGTTCAAGAAATCCAGCGATTTCTTTTCTTTAAGGGCACTCATTGACAAACTAAATTCTTAAAAATGGTTATGAAAGACACAACTAGTAAAACATGACGCAACTAATAAAAAATAAAAACTGTCTTTCAATTAATTTTAGGTATCTATGTAAAAAAATCGTGTGATCTACTCATTGGTAAAAAAAAAATCAAAACTCAAAGATCATAATTTCGTGAGTTGGATCATTCTTGAGTGCGGCCAATTGAAGGAAATGAAAATTACTCTTTGATTCTTTTCTTTCAGAAAAGAAGGGCTAATTGGGACAGGAACGCAGGTCCTAGTAGGGAATCGCGAAAGAATGCCAAACATTCCGGTCACTTCCTGGCTGTCTTTAGCGACTCTTAAGTGGAACAGAACGTTCGGCATTCTTGGGTAGCCGTTGACGCGAATCGCGGCGCATTTCTCTCCCCTGATCGCGCTTTTCTGTGTTAACAAATCGAATGACGCAAAAGTCAGTTAGCAAATTAATCTGGGTGGGACAATCGGACTCTCGCAAAATCCCCGGGAAATTGAAACTCCAAAAGCCACCATCGACTATCTAAAATATTACAATTATCGAAATACACAGACATACAAGCACATACACGCGCCTGCACACAGACATACACACAGACACAACGTCGAGAAAAATTCGACGTCTCTCTAAATGTTTAAGCATTCAATATTTGAAAAGGCTCCTCAAATATTTAACGTTGGCATGAAACTACGCGCGATCTAAAGCTCTCCGATAGACACGGCTCATTCAAAAAATTAACTGAGAACGATCTCAGTGTCCATCGCTGATTATACTATCCGAATATGCAATAAATGTGTATTGCAGACAAAAATAAAACGCGCCGGTGCGGCTGCTCAATCGATATCGAGTGCATCTGCAGAGAGAAATATATTATTTTACGCTAATCTACGAGCGCGAGATAACAAGTATAAATAACTATAACGATAGATGTAAAAGGATTACGAGTGAGAATGAATCTAAGAACGTAAACACGCCGCGTAATAAAGTACGCGGTCAGAAGAGATCTTATTTGCAGGTCGTGCGAAATCCGTGAAAGGTTAACCGAACGAAATGGAAGATCCGTAACGTATGCAAGCCGCAGAAATAGACGAACAGAGAAACATGAGAACGCTATTCTGTTCGCATAGAATACTGCTCGTGGCAAGTATTTGTGCTCGCGAGTTAAACAGATAATTAGGTTAGCCGCCGCATTAGTTACGTATTACTCAAAGTCACTGCATTCCAGTACATCATGTATCCATGTATATGTACAGTACGACACGCTGTCGAGGACGATTTCTAAAAAGTCGGAACGGAAACGACTATAAAAATTCGACGTAACGAGCGACGCCGCGCATGAATTTCTCCACGTGGGATTCGCCCGAGCGTCTTTCTTGGTGTGGCCGTTTAGCCCTTAGCTAGCTATTAATGTAATTGTTAATAAACTTTCTACCTGAGTCAATGTGCTGTCCCGATGCATACACACCGATGCATTAATTCGCAGATGTGTCGAGTGACTTTGTTTTAAAGCAGGCGAAACGTGGTCTACATTCCTTGTTATAAAGTTATCAACGCATTAGTTCAAAGATAATTAAGTAATGTCGAGCATTGATCGATAATAATGTTCTCCGACTACAATAATCGGCAAATATATCATTAAAATTAATAAATCATTGAAATGAATACATTATTAAAATTAATAAATCGTCATATGTGTAGTCGCGCGAATAATTTAATTAATTGATGAAATTAATTGTGAATCAGTGAATATTCAATTACAGCAAAATTTGATTAATAATTTCATGAATCGGTGAAATCGTTCGTAATTTTATGTATGATCAATTTTGATGATTGATTTGACGATTATTTTCATTCATATGATCAAAACTCTATATTCACACTTTTATTAATTTCTTTGAGAGAAAGCTCCCTATTTTTGCGGCTATCTCAACCAAAATCTCTCCTCAGTACCCTCCACCTCTACCATTAAGATGATAAGAAAAACAAAACTTCTCGACAGAAGCATTTGAGTGTTTAGAACTTTGTAGTAAGGGACGTGGACGTAATCTGGGTCTAAAAAAGGTCAGTCAACACATCTGGTAAACTAAAATACACCAACATATATCTGTTGTACAGACAAGGGCAAGGGATTTGAAGCCCTGAGAACTCTAAGAAGCCTAAGAAGCTCTGAGAAATTGTATCCTCTGCCGCGCGTAGACAAACCCCGCGTGTTGAACTCGGTTAATTCGCGCCGCAAGTAAACTGAGCTCTGGTGCTCCAACTTTACTATAGATAGGTGTGTATCTATGTATGTGTAAGTTTATAGCATAAATCGATGCCCACGGAGATTTTTACAGGGTAGATGTACGGGGCAGGAGCGTAACGGGAGAGATAGGGGGACGCTTCTTCCCCTCCAACCCTTTCGGCCGACACGGGGATGAATGTCGGACTAATTAAAGGCATTCCGCTTCGCGCGAAGAAGCGAACTAATTATTGGAGAATCCCGACGTGAAAAGCTCCTGATATATGCACGGCACAATATTATCCTGCCGTGTTTGCAATTGTCGCGCGATTACCCAAAATACGGCGTGCACAGCGATGGCTCTCATTAGCCTCTTTCCTTGAAAGAGACAAATTTAACTGTTGATCGACGCCATTAGCGATAATTTGCATTCTACGACTAATGGCGCTTTTTAAGGGCGATCATCGACCTGCAGATGAAACATTCAAAGGAACAGAATAGTTGTATTCCGCTTCCTCGTTATCTCTATTTCCAGCTGCGAAGCCGATTAAACGTTAACGAAGAAGACTAAGGAAGGAGATGCGAAAGCCGAAAGGGTATTAATTCGCTGATGTGCCAGGCACTAAAATTCAATGAAACCCACCACAATCGTCCACCAATTCGATCCCCGATCCTCACGGTTATACGCAGTCAATGTGATAGACAATCTAATGCAGTAGTGAAGGTAAACGACTTCGCCGTCTCAAGGTGATTAATTGTTCGCGACTGTAATCAATTCTTTTCGATTTTCACGTAATCTCTCCATGTTAATCACACTTCCCGTTTCCCTTGTTATTTCTCCTTTCTTTTTCGTTTCTGAGTTGCGCGTAGCACGAACACTCGCGTCGCACATTCGCCGTTTTCGTTTTAATTGGATTTCTTTTAAGCGCGAAACGAGTTGAAAATCGCGCCCGCGCGAACCGCGCGTGCAGTCGCATTAACGTTAAATCTCCACGTCTAGTTCGCTTCGTTATCACGCTTAACTTGTAATCACGCGAAACCACTGCGGGCTCCCCGACGAGATTCGTCGGCATTCTCACCATCGCCATTCGCAAGACAAACCAAGGCCTGTATTCATAGTCAGATCTTATGTCTCCTAAGCCCACGGAGCGTGATTTGAAGTTGTTTTTCTTGCGAGGAGCCATGTATGCCGCTAAGTTCGTTTTGTAGCAAGAAATTTTACTCTCGACATGCTCCGTTGCAAGCTTGACGGTTAGTTTCTCCAGATTCGGTATTATTTTTTAAGGTTACATTCTAACACGTCTTTTTTAGGAAATTTTATTCGATACTTTATATGTAACGTGAACTATAGATATTGAGTAAAATTTTTCTCAAAAAGAATATTTTAAAATGCAACCCAAGTGCGTTACTAGGATCTCAGTATAAATATATCAAATATAGTGTAATTATATGATTGACGTCAGCTGACATTCGGTCTAGCTGATTGGACAAACCATATTGAGATCTAAGTACGCTTGGAAAATGAACCAAATCTGTTCAAATTCTCGCTTTGTGGGCATTTTAAATTAATACGAAAAGTCTATCGTGCTTTTCAAATAGAATAGAAAAGAAAATTATCCAATTTGAAAGGATCAGTAATTTTACTGAATAAAATTAACAATATCAAACTTGTGTTTTTTTAGATTTCTCTGTAATATGAAGTTCTTCCTGTTTTCCTTTTATTTATTATTCAATTTGGAAGAATCAGTAATTTTATCGAATAAAATGAACAACATCAAAACTATACTTTTTTTTAGATTTCTCTCTAAAAAACGGAGGCTTTTCCCATTTTTCTTTTAACATTAAATTTAAAAATCCATTTCTATTAGAACGATTAAAAAATAGCAGGTTTTTGAAGAAATATATCATGCAAAACGAAAAATGTCTTTTAGTCTTTTTAGTTCTATTCAACGCGTTAATTAAAAATATAAAATGCACAGTTTTAATTTCGAGTAATTTTTATAAGAAATTACAAACTCGTCATTTTGACTGCTTTGGTAATTCTAGTGTCAATACCTAACTTACTATGAGAATTTAATAAAAAAGCAACAAGTTTTTGTACTAAATCGATAAAATCGTCTTAAGTTAACCTTCAAAAGCTTAGTAGCTAAACAATCCATTTGTTATCTGAAGATAAACTTAAAACGATTTTAAGGAGGTTATAAGGAGATGCAGGATGTTAAATATGGCATGAAATTTCGAAAATAATTTTATTTACGAATAATATTTACATGTAAATTTTTTCAAATCTTTTCACCGCCCATTTTTGTGTAAGTTAATATCAAAGTTCAAGTTTTTATAATAAACTCTTACGTGAGAGACTCGATATTTTACGTATCTGTTTCTTAACAAAAATTAATATTCGATTTGGTTTCCAAATTGATACTACGCTCTTTGTAGACTCGTTTTTATGGGGTCATCTGATTTAGACTAGTGTTTAACCAGATTTAAACCAGATGACTCCATAAAAACAAATTCACAAAGAACCAATCCAGAAGTCAGATCAAGCATTTTACCACATCGTAGCAGTCTAAAATATCAAAAATGAATGTTTGAAATATTAAGAAACAAATAAAATGTGTAATATGTGAAATACATCATATTAAAATATTAAATAGAGATTTCAGAATTTCTAATTATTTAGTCTTAAAAATATAGCGGTGAAAAGTTTACAATTTTTATATAGTAATACTCAAAATACATATTTGAACACTTATAAACTTTTTATATTATCTGTATATCTTTATCAGATTAACTGACGCATAAATGAAGCTTTTTTTATGTTTCTTACGTTGTGCGTATATATATTTATCTCAACTCTCTTTCTTTCAAATTAATATATATTATTTAGATGGTGAAATAAATGTATAAAAATGTACATAATTTTATTCAATAGAGGGAGAAAATAATGCAGTTTCTTCTCAGATAAATTCTTTTCAGTTTTACTATGTTTTTACAGTAATGTAAGAATAAACTGTCAGTAAAGTCTACTTTGCTAAGTAATATAGCAAATTTCTGATCCTAATAGCGCATTTCACATTTCCTAAAATATAAATAGCAAAAATGAACTGAAAGGATAAAAAATTACTGCAGAATGTCGACTCACTCCTTAGTTACAAAATTCTAATTTTCCCTATAAAATTCTCTCTTTGTGTAAATGATAAATTTATAAGCGGCCTTGATGCATTATCGTAAAATACCGGGCCTTAGAACCGTCTCAAGCATAAGATCTGACGACGAGTACCGTCCCGGAGTGATCCTCCGCGACGCAAGTTTCCTTTTTCTCGCGCTTGCATTATGCTCGGGACCACTTCACTATCACGTACACAATGCTCATGTACAACATTCTGTCAATTACAAGTCGACTCGTTCACACGAGCGTGCGTATCGCGTTGTCGCGATTGTACCATTAATTACGCCTAATTCTACCGATTTTCTAGCTGTAATGTAAGAGCGTCGCAAGAGTGCTACTTTACCCGCTCTCTTGAGGAGACAGAGAGAGAAACAAAGAAAAAGAGAAACTGAAAAATGTCTTTAATAAAATGTTATTAGACACTTGCCGTTACACGATATCAACTAATTTTTCCGTAACTCTCTTGTACTAGTTTCTTGTTAGATTCTCAGGCAAGTTCTTTAAAGTACGTGCTAGAGAAAATTTTCGCGTTATTCGCGCCATATTTTCTTTTCAAGCAATTTTAATTAATCCCTTACATTCACGCGCGCGCGCGCAAAGAGAGAAAGAGATAGAAAGAGAGAGAGAGAGAGAGAGAGAGAGAGAAAGAGAGAGAGAGGCGTACGACTGAAAGGAACCGATATTTGCGTTTAAACCACGACGGAAAGTGCGCATGCGGCATAATAGATGTGCATTTAAATGTCTTTATCGTAAATATTGACGACTCGCAGGAGGATCTGAAATCACGAAGACATGCCAAATTCGAAAGCACACAAGGGAACGATTAATTCATTGCATCCTCGTGCGAACGATGCCAGGATAAGCCAAACGCTTCCCTTAAAAGCTATTCCGACTACTTAACACGCGACATAATCGCGAACGTGCTGAAACTCCGATAATTTTAAAAAATACTACGTGCCGAGAAATACCGAGAGACGTCGCCGTGAGGCTATCTTTTGAGGTCATATTCTTGACGCAAACGGCGAAATGCAAATTGCAAAGGCGTTGCCACACACGCTCATTATTCTGATAATGATGATCTCCATGATTGACTACGGGGAGATCGTGAACGAAGAAGAATCGCAGGTGAAAGCGCGTCTCAGCGGGAATACGAATCACCGCCTTGTACAAATTGTTATTCCGGGGATACGTAAATTTATTCGACCAAATGCAAACGCGGCCGTCGTAATATCTGCTTGAATTTAATCTCGAGCCGCACTGCACTTTTCCCGACGTGAGAGAACGCGAACGTCGTCGCTTGTCGAACGAGTAGAGAAGCGTTTTGGCTTCGCGACGCTTTCGGCGTTCTCTAAATTTCTCGAAGTGGGATCTCCCTCAAAACGAGTGAAAAGTGGCAGTATTTTCACTCGAAACGATAGTAAAAATACTGCCACTCGAAATCACTAGAATATTTGTCTCAAGCTCAGAGTGAATTCTTACTCCATATGAGCGAATGTTTCAATCGATTGGCGTGAAAGTGTGTTGTGACGTTAGAATACGCAAAATTCACTCTTCAATTTCAGGTGAAAATATTCACTCGACGATTCAAAGTGGAGAAATCATTCTATACATTAAAAATAAAATATCTGAGAACTTATTTGTATGGTATAAAGTTGATTTCCGCGAAATAAAATTAATTTTTGTGAGGAAAATTTTTATGTAAACAGATTTTCTTCAACAATAGGTTTTCTTCAAAGGTATTTTTTTTTCTCAATATATAATTATAAGCGGAAAATCACTAAAAACCGAGTTGCACGGTAATCTCTATGTTACACTCGCCAGAATACAAAAATCCACTCTCCAATTTTGAATGAAAATATTCACTTAACGACTCAGAATGGAGAATTCACTCTATACAGAGAAAAAAATACTCGAAAATTTATTTGTTTGATGCAAAGTTTGTTTCTGTAAAATAAAGTATATTTCTGCAAAACGAAATTTATTTCTGCAAAGTAAACTTTTTTTTGTAAATAAATTTTCAAGTATTTCTTTCTCAGTATACAGTGAGAACAAGATACCTAAAAATTTATCTATAAGGTATAAAGTTTATTTCTGCGAAATAAAATTTCTTTCTAAAATTTCTTGAGTAAGCCTTACATCCTACAAATAAATTTTCAAGTATTTCTACTCAGTGTACGAATAATAAATCATTCAAATTCTGGTTACGCGGTAGTCACTCTACTTTTCGAGTAAAATTTCTACAAGAGATGCTTATATTTTCTACAAGAACTTTCGAAAATATAAGCACTTTCGCATAAATGCAGCGCTTTTAGTGACTCGCATAACTGGACGCGACGTCGTCTCGTTGGCAATTACGGAAACACGACGAAAATGTGCTTCTAAATTCGCGCGTCCGCAGCAAACACGTTCCCGGTTATCAGAAACTCATATATGCACGCATATGTGTATATGTCCAAGATGTACTGTATCCTAGGATATTGGAAATGTCCACGCATCAAAATATATTCCCCTCTCGCTTTTGTCAACCTTGACCACTTTTAACCGGCAAACTCCGATTTAGAATTAAAAAACAAAAATTCACGGTTGACGCAACATCTCTCTCTCTCTCTCTCTCTCTCTCTCTCTCTCTCTCTCTCTCTCTCTCTCTCTCTCTTTTACGTGCGCGCTCGCAAAAAACTGAACAAGTCTTGGGATAATATTCGAATTTGTATTCTTATTACGGTTTCTCGAGATATGATGCATAAGCTCACTTGACTTCGGACGCTAGCTTTGGATGTTGTGCGACCCGATTTCTTCCTCGCGACATTTCCAACCGAAAAATGGGCGCGAAACGAACGTCGATGGGGAACGCGACATCGGCAGAAATATTTCGAGACTGTCCAGCGTCGCGTTTATAACGGACGTGCATTTCGATAAGAGCGGGGATGTTCAATAACGGGCCTAACGGCGGGAAATTGCAAGTTCTATTCGCTCTATGTGATATCGCTCGGTGAAATACGACCACATTCGAGAGATGCGACGTGCGGATTCGCGATGCTTAGTCACGATCAAGGTTACTGCGTCGCTGCTAAACGGAGAGAATATTATAGCCTTTTCATATACATATAAATTCTCTTCAATTTTATTATGTTTCCTAATAGTGCAGGAATAAACAATCTCATCGAATAGAATTTATCTTGCTGAGAACAGCAAATTTTCTGTGAATGGTACAGATTTTACATATATAGTTCCTCAAATATGAATGACATACATATGAAACGAAAAAATAATAAAATATTGAATAAATTGTCAATAAAGTTTATTTTACTAAGGAAAATAGTAATCTTTTTAACTTCAGTTCCTGTATAAAATAAATAATATATATAAAACGTGCGCACGCACGGAGGAATAATAAATTAAAACAAAATATCAGTATACACGTTCACCAATCACAAGATTCTATAGTAATTTTTATTATAAAACTCCATCTCTATATACAAATTTCACATATGGTTCACAAAAAAATCTTTTATCACATGGATCAAATTATATTCAAATCTAATTGTGTATCAAATCATGTGATACTTTTTACTTTTTAAATTAAAAGATACAAACAGATTTTTCTATCTCTCAAGATTTTCTAGTGATGTGATTTTTAAGTTCCAAAAAATTGATTTTTTTCATATGTATAGACATGTAATTTACTTAGTTTAAAGTTTATCTACAGTCTAAATAAAAATATTAAAGCTATTGATTTTTTGATTTATTTCATTTTAGCATGTTTCTTCTGAAAATAAAGAATGTCATTAATTTTTATGATATCATTTTCAATTGGAGAAAATTGCGTAATAGGAGACAAATCTTTTATCTAATGAATTTTTATTGACAGACTACTTAAATGCGAGAACATTTTATGAAAGGTATCCAATGTTGATGATATTTTACTATTAAAAAATTATATAAAATTAAATTGTATGGAATTCCCCATTTATAATATACCATCTCAAGTGACTGTAACAATAAAATTGTGATTGGCGAGAAAATTTTGAGTTCATCATCAAATTCTACGCATAAAAATATGTAAGGAACGCACATTCTATGTGACCAATTTCTTACTGACCAATGTTATTATAAAAAGATTATTATAGTTTCTTTCATATAATTTTTTTTTCATTTTTACCATGTTTACTAATAGCGCAGGGACAAACTGTTAATATAACTTATTTTGCTGAGGAATATACAGTAAATTTTCCTGAAAAACATAGTAATTTTTTTAACAGTAAGCTTCAGTTTCTGAGATATAAATAATATGAAAAAAAGGAAAAATAAAAAATTAAAGCGAAATGTCGGTATTTTCTTGGGTTACAAATTCTACAGTAACTCTTACTATAAAATTCTCTCCGTATATAAACTTCCCGGCCACGCTACGGAACCACTGAGAGAAAAATGTTTGATCTAACTAAAACTATAGTTACTTTTGGTCTCAAACATTAATTGTCCTAACACGAAAATGATAACAGTAGTAACACATGCATATAAGATTATTATGACTAATTTAATAAAAATTATAGTCAAATTAAATTTAAAAAGAATGGTTTTCTTGATCATAATTTACAGTAATTATTCTTTTATGTGTGATCATAGTTACAAAAATATCAAACATTTCTTTCTCAGTGTACATTGCCTCCTTAAAAAATACAGAAGCATTTTGCTCGCGAGATACTATCGATCTGTATATTCCTTCTCTACGAATCGCTATGCCGATAGTTACTGCACCGATAGCCATTACGGAGATATATATACGGTGTCTCAAACAAGCGAAGTCTCTTGCGCAGTCTCGCGCTTCCGTGTCGCAGGCATACGATAAATATTTATAGCGCGACACGTCGCAATCACGAACAATATTTTTGCGAAGCGCAGATCGCGCAAGTTGCGCGCAGTTAACGACGATCATCGTCGAAGTATCAACGCGCCATAAACTTGGCTTACAGCCGGTATTAGCGAAATATCGAGATATGTATCGCCGAGCGACCGCGCAGTTTTTATTTCCCATTTTTCTCCTTTTTTTACGACTTTGTCGATTCGCGTAGTTTATTTTTAGCGAGCAATTTTTGGGGAGCGCAGGTGCGACAGTTTAATGGAATTTATGAGCTTTTAAATTTCACGGTTACGCCAACGTTATAATTTACTAGGGATTTACTAACCGCGAAAAGATCGCGCCATAAAATGAGGGAAGAGACTATTATTACCTTGACGATATTTAGCCGACAATACCGGTTAAGCAGAAGAGTAATCTTAGCCACGTATGTTAATGCGCGACGCATATACCCCGTGACACAGTTTCAAAAAATCACAAAAACCTGCGTTTGTTCTCATAGCAGACATTGCATAAAAATCCAAGTCACTTTGAATTTTATTTTCGACCTAAATATTCTATGTAACATCTATTTTTGGAATTGTTGTCAAAATTTTGGTCCTTCTTTGAACCTCAATATCCGATAATGCCTCATAATTACGTTTCGTTGGCTTTGCTTTAGAAGCATTTTGCGTTATTTCGGCCATTCAGAGACACAAAGATTTCAATTTCCATGTGTATTAAACGTATGCTGATTCTTCAGGATATACAGATAGAAATATTAGAATACACAGGATATTCAGGATATACAGATTAGAATATTTAAGTCGAAAATAGAGCTAAAATTCCGACTCAAATACTCTGAAGTATATATCAAAATTTTTTTATTCTATTTAAATAACAGCTTTGCCAAAAGATCCTCTTTAAAACTTATAGATGACATTTTGTGCGTTTTATACCGTTTAGAGGAGTTAAATACTGGACTTCGGTAAACATACACTGGTTCTTCAAAATATATACAGATATTTGGAAGTTCAGATCGAAATTTTAATTTTTTTTTATCTTAATACTCCATTTGACGTCTTTAATATTGATACTTTAAAGCTTATACAAACTTCTTTTGATCCCATTTAATTAACAGCTTTGCCAAGAGATCTCTTTAAAACTCACATGTGGCATTTTGTACATTTTCTACTATTTAGAAGTGCTAGATAAGACTTCAGTTTTCATATTTATTAAACATACATTAATCCTTTAAAATATACAGATGTTAGAATATTCAAAAATAGAGCTAAAATTTCGATTTGGGTACTTTGAAATATATATAAAATTCTTTTGATTCTATTTAGGTTACGGCTTTGCAAAAAGGTCCTCTTTAAAATCTACAAATAGCACACTTTGTACGTTTTCTACCATTTAGAGGAGCTAAGTAGTTTCCATGTGTGTTAAACATATACTGGTTCAGAATATACAGATAGGTTAGAATGTTCAGGTCAAAAATGGAGCTAACATTTCAAATCGGGTACTCTGAAATACATATTAAATTCTTTTGATTTTATTTAAACTACAATTTTGCAAAGAGCTCTTCTTTAGAACTCACAAGTAATGTTTTGCGCGTTTTTTATTATAAAAGCGCAAAGTAGAGTTTTAGTTTCTAAAACAAGCAGTTGGATTGATAAAAAAAGCAGTTGGATTGACAAAATCGGCGGTCATCAAAGAAACATTGAATCAAATACAATATTAATGCAACAATAAATTATGTTGAAATCAATATATCAACGCAATTTGCTGTTGCATTAACATTGTATTTTGTTGAATTGATTTAATGTTTCTTTGGTGGCCAATAACCGCCGATTTTGTCAATCCAACCGCTTTTTTCTCAGTATATGTGTGTTGAGCATACACTAATCCTTCAGAATATAAAGATCTTACTCAGATAGCCAAATCAGTGCGAACAGATTTTGAATAGAACTTGCTACAAATTTTTGGTGGTAGAAGGACAGCAAACCCAACGTAGGATTTGTTATATCTAATTATGTTGTCAAACTTGTTGCCGCCAGAAATGTGAGCCTACTGACAGATAACTCAAGCAAATTGGTGGTAAAAACTGAGCAAAGTCTGTAACGATTTGACGAAAAATTAGCAGCAGAAACCGTGCAGACCTTGCTGCGCGACATTACTGCCAGTTTCTGCTGCCAATCTGCTCGCAACAGCAAGTTCTGACAACAAAACACGAACTGAGTGCGCGGACATAGATAGCTGTGAGATCTATATGGATTTTAGTGTGAGATTCTGATCAAAGAGTGACGCCAACATGTGCCCAATTTCTGGACAGTGAAAAATGTACTTAAAATTGGCACCAAATTAAAGACCTTGATGAGCTGATTACAAAGATATAAGTTTTAACACTACGTTCCAAAAAAGTTCCAAAGTTTAGGCTACTTTCTTTATATTTCTTTAGCGAAACTGTACGAATTTTAAAAATTCAAAATGCTACATATAATAATTCGTAGCGTGAATGAATTGCGTCAAATTATAGTGGTATGATTCTCAACTTACTGGGAAAGTAAATATCGGAATTTCATTGGTTCAACCGTAAGCGCAATGAATTTTCTTTTGAATCGTTTCAAAGGTTGAATTTTGTTTGATCTAGTTTTTAAAATAGTTAAGCAAAAACAATTTGAGTATTTCTAATGTTTTTGAGTAGGTTAAGGTGCATTTTCCTTGCACTTCATGTTCCAAAATCAACTGGAAGTTGATATTCCAATTGGAATTTTTTACTTCCGGTCAGTTTGGAACATGGAATTTATACCATTAAATTCTTCATTTAATTTTATTAAATGTAATATTTTAAATTTTTAATATCCGTTAAGTTTTGCTAAAGAAACATCAGTTTGAAAGTAGTCTAAAATTTTTGAATCGTAGTGTTGAAATGGCAGCTCTAAAACTTATATCTTTGTAATTAGCTCATCAAGATCTTTAATTTCGTGTCCATTTTAAGTACATTTTTCACTGCCCAAAAATGAGGCACGTGCCTAAAAATGGGACCAGTGGCATCACTCTTTGCTGCCAATCTGCGAGCACTCAACTATCAATTTGTTTATTGGGGTCGAAAGTTCAGGTTGAAAATAGAGCTAAAACTTCGACTCGGGTAGACAGGTGAGATTGCAAGATCGTTAATTCATTTGCTTTTTCCAAATTGATAACTCCCCAGGGCTACGATAGATTATTTCTCCCCGAGCCGTTGATACAGATTACATTTTCCCAATGCTTTTCGCGCATTTGCGCATATTATCGT
Organism: Odontomachus brunneus; assembly: GCF_010583005.1. Taxonomy (NCBI): domain Eukaryota; kingdom Metazoa; phylum Arthropoda; class Insecta; order Hymenoptera; family Formicidae; genus Odontomachus; species Odontomachus brunneus. Next base: position 1,099,699 of record NW_022639534.1, read on the forward strand.
TAACGAGCGTCAATCGAACCATCAATGGTTCCAATCGGTCGATCAACAGTTCTGTTCTCGCGCTCGACAGCCTCACTCTGGGTCTGTTCTTTTCAGCTGCACTGCTGAACAGCAATAAATTAGATGCAATAAGTTGGAGTGAGAAAAAATATACTTGTCCAACTTTAACTTATTATATCATTTCAGCAGTGCAGCTGAAAAGAACAGACCAACTGTGTATCCGCTGACGTCACCGCGTCGTTTGTTTCGGAAACTACGGGCCGCTCTTTTTATCGGGCGTTAAATTATTATTACGACCAGTATTATATTTCGCATCGGTTTGCGCAGTGCGCTTGCGCATTTTTACGCACGCCACGCGATTAATGAAAACGGGGAATATACAAGCCAAACGAGAAAAAAGCAACGGGAGGGAAGAATTAACTAATGCGCCGCGCGCATATCTCTCCGCGCGCAAAAACCCCTGGCGATTTCTCGTCGGAGGCCAATCTCGCCACGTTACACTTTCGCATCTTCGACACGTTAACAAAAAATAAAAAGAGAGAGAAAGAGGAAAAGAAGAGCGACGATTAATAATAAACGACGGAAATTTCCACTCTCCCTTCTCTCGTACGTTTTTTTTTTTTCTATTTGATCTAACCTTCCCTTCTCTCTCTAGATTTTAATTTCCCGCGACTTTATTGATAACGCGTAATTTTGCAGAAAAAGAGGAACATATCTGTGAGTTATAAGAACCTTGGCGTTCCGTACAATCGGTTTGCAAAGAGAGAGGAGAAAGAGGGAGAGGAGGGGGAGAGAGAAAGTAAGTTTACCGCGAGTCCAATTTCGATGGAGCTGTCTGGCCGGGTAGTAGACTACTTAAGCGAGTAATTGAAGGAGCGAACACGCGGAGGAATCGATGGAACGCGATTTGTTCGAGAAAACGAGTGGCACGTCTGCATCGATCCTCAGCGGGAAAACGCTTAAACTTGTCTTACGCTTGTCGAGCTTCTAAACATTCTCAACCGCGAAAAACATACCTCACTGCATTTATCACCCACGTCCTCTCACGAACTAGCATATTCCCTTAGGCCCTCGACCCTCACGCTCCCGCAATTTTCTATACGATGAGAAACACAAATAACAGCAAAAAGAAATATATATAGTATGTATATTGTGAAAAAAAATATATATACAGGGTGTCTAGATGCAAAATGTTCCATACCTCGTGTAGATTAGATCATACTGAACACAAAATTCCTTTACCACTTTGCAAAGAACCACGTAAAATTTTTAGTTTACGACTAAAGAAGATGATCGCGCGCGATAATGCATCGACGTATTTTAATTAATAAAAATCTATGTGGTTTTAATTAATAAAAATCTACATGGTTTTTCGCAAATTGGTAGAGGACTTTTTGGTTCAGTTTGACCTGATCTACAAATGCACGACGGCAGGCGTCTCTATTACAACTCATCTGCCGCGTGAGACTATTGTCCTTAATTTAATTTATAACTCAAAACCTTCTTTAATTAATAACTCAAAATTTGACATGATCGATTGCAAAATGATAGAGAAATATTGCGTTCAGTTTGACCTAATCTACATACACACATGGTATAGAACACTTGATGTCAGACAGATCCTGCATAGATGAGCTACTGGAGAAGATCCATTCGTTTGATATGCGTGCATCGAGTGTGGAGATGTTTTGCGAGCGTGTACTTTGCGCATTGTATGTGTAAAATAAATAATTTACGATAACGATAGCGCGATTTATCGACGGTTAAGATTATGTACGGTGTTGACTAACACGATTTCGTAGAGAACGGTCTAACAGAGGCGACAGAGGAGACGTCGCTGCGGGACGCACCGTGCTAGCTTGCATCGGTATCAATTCCGATGGAGAGACTCACGGGAGGATGGAAAGTGAGAAAGAAAAGGTGAGAAAGGAACAGCCGAGATCGAGTAATTACGTTCGAGAGTAATTCACGTTGATTCATGATCTGGCGATGAGTCCTGTTGACGAACTTTTCCTTCTCCAAAGATTACATCGGTATCATACACGCAATCGTCGTCCGCATATGTATATATGTCGCGTGTTTATATATATATATATATATATATATATATATATATATATATATACACATATATATATATATACACATATATATATATATATATATATATATATATATATATATATATATATATATATATATAAACATAGGTTCGGAAACACGTTTTTTTCGAGATATAAATACTTTTTTGTTTATGATTGAATATTGTAGGAATGTTTATAGCTTACTTAAAGAAATTACTGGAAATGATTTCCTTCTGCAACAATACACGCTTCACATCGACGTTGCCAATGGTACATTCCGAATCTGTTTATGAGTCAGAGACTCGTCCTTTCCGAGACATAAACACTTTTCTTGTGTATGATGGAATATTGTAGGAATATTTGTAAGAATGTACCATTGGCAACGTCGATGTGAAGCGTGTATTGTTGCGGAAGGAAATCATTTCCAGCAATTTCTTTAAGTAAGCTATAAACATTCCTACAATATTCAATCATAAACAAAAAAGTATTTATATCTCGAAAAGGACGTGTTTCTGGACCTATGTTTATATTTATATTTATGTTTATATATAAAATGATATTCGGTACATCGTATACTTTAAACTTTAAAACATATGCTGGCAAATAGCGATATTTGGTAGTACATAATATAAAATTTAAAGCATGCCGGATACTATCAACATTAGCTAACTGTCATCGATACATAATTCTGAACAGGACGAATGAGCAAATCCACAATATAACTATTATTCTCAAGAACCATCTGTATGGAAGAAAAGAAAGGAAAATTTTCACTCGGCATTGCAACTTAAAAGTAAATTGATCAAATTATAAAAGTTTACAATTTAATAACTTCTCCAGGATCTTGAGATGTTTTACGTTCGCAAAGACTAAAAGATCGTTATTTGCTATAGTAACAGCGTATATAAATCTCATAGTGCAGACTCTCTGTAATGTAGACGGTCATACATAGTCTTAAAAATGTCATTCAATAGACGTCATAAAGATCTGAAGTAAAATATCTTACAGACGTCTTTTGCGTAACGTCTTAAAGATATTTGAAATAAGATGTTTTTAAGACGTCTTTAAAGACATTTTTTTTTTAAGTATATTAAAGACGTCTTTTTCAGACATCTTTAAAATTATCAATAAACGTCTTAAAGATGTTTCAAATAAAATGTTTTTAAGTTGTCTGTAAGACGTCTTTTGGAAATGTCTTAAAGACATTTTATTTCAGACAACTTTAAGACGTCTTTTGGATGACGTTTTAAAGATACTTCAAATAAAGCGCTTTTTGGTACAACTTTTGGTAATGTCATAAAGACGTCTTATGACATATGTGTTGTATTTCATATCCTAGTTTAGAAATCAGATCATTATGACTTAAAGTCCTAAATTACCTTAAATACCTAAAATATGACTTAAATACCTAAAATATGACTTAAAATCTGTTTCAAGATAACAATATACGGTATGGTTGAACTATCTTTGAAACGGAGTACAAAATCTCACGTTTAAAAAAAAATAAGTTGAATAAATATACGCTGAAATGTGAAATAATGAGGTGGGATGATGACGTAGTACTCACAGCTAGTCCTCTATATACCCAACAACTTTCACTCGAACAATTATTTTTCTAACACCGTTTGTGAGTTATTCAGAAGGTCAATTATATACTAACAAAATTTGATGAAAATCACAAAAGTGAACGAATTTACTAGAATATTTACAATCTTATTGATCAATATCTAAATGAATTTGCTACGTGAATTTGCTCACGTTTGCAATTTTCACCACGTTGTATCAATACAAAATCAATCTTCAGGTGTACTATTTTATTTCGGACACCCTGTATATTAACCCTAGGTATACACACTTATTTTTCGCATATGTAGATGCTACACTGAGGTCTGAAGAATCCCAGCTACTTTTTTTATTATAACTCCGGTAGAAATCACCGTATTTTTACTTTTTTTTCCCGATTGTTAATAGATTGATAAACACATGTATTTATTAAGAATTATAATTAAATCATAATAACCATCATATAATAAAGACGTGTTAAAACATTAGAATTATTCATAAATGCAAAGGAAACGTCACTTTACCGTAATAGTTTGGAAAATGTATATCTTTTTTGGTAATAGAGATAATCGAAAAAGTTTTCAGATTTTGAAAGGGCATATTTCAAGGTATAAAGAAAAAAATCGTCGCTTAAATATTAGAATATTATCATGAAAATTATAAGACTCCAAGATTGACGATTTTTCATATTTCTATTTTCTAGCGGTTTTGCAGACAGATATAAGAGTTAGGATTTTTG
>NW_022639534.1:1104094-1127887 GCF_010583005.1 Odontomachus brunneus
CATATATATATATGTGTGTGTGTGTGTGTGTGTGCGTGCATCGAGTATATATGTATATATACACATACACAGCGAGAGAAACAGAGAGAGAGAGAGAGAGAGAGAGAGAGAAGGAGAGGGAGAGGGAAACACATGTACACGCCAAATACACAACTAACACGTGCACGACAGCCGCTTTTGCTTCAAACAGGAACGATGAGAAGCGGCGATGACAAAGAACAAGAAAGAACGAAAAAAAATGACGAATGAAAAGAGGAAATTGTATATTGCGTTAAGTGTTGTTAAGTGGTACGTGAAAATATAATAAATGTTACACCGTTGTATGTAATTATTATATAAAGAGATGATATGTATAAGAGAGAAATTAATGTAGTTACAAACAAAAAATAAATATAAGTGAGATACGACGATTACCACGGCGAGAAAAGTTTCGCGATGTATACACCCGAATCCGTTTCGAACCCTCCTTGTCTCGAACCCTCCTTGTCATTTAAAGAAACGAGCAAACGAACACGACGATGTATCGTCGACCGATCCCATATGTGCGATCAGGGTCGATCGTAAACCACCTTTCCGACGAGTGATTTATTCCACGAACCTGATCAGGTTGGTCAGTTATCTGGTTTGGAAAAGATGATTTTGTCGGGTCTTGATAAGTCATGTAACGCAACATATTAGAACTTTTTTGATATTAGAATGTTCGATGGAGTCATTTTCTGTAAGATCATCTTGTTGTCAGTTTTTTTGTTTCTCGTGGTTCATAACAAAAAATCTCTCGACTTTTAATTGTTTTTAAAGTAAAACGAAAAAGTAAAGAAAGAGATCTATGATAAATTGTAATGAGTTATTTCATAATTCACCTTAAGTGTGTCTCTTCAAGAATGTCATTTTAACTTTTTATTTAGTTGGAAAAGAAATATACAAACTATTACTTGAGATTTCAGCTTTTTAATCTCGATTAAATTTATACAATATTTAATCCTGTGTCCGTTCACCAATATTTTTGTACTAATATACAGACAGTAAATAATTATGATGCATTTTACTGTAGCAAACTATAAATTTAGAAAAATAATGAAAATTCTCGTAATTTATTTACAATACAAAATGTCTATATATTTGCAAATTATATTAATGTTCAAAAGTTATCATTGTTACAAGTAATGAGAGAGAGTTTAAGACTTCTATGTACTCTTACCGTCTATCTCTCTTTTTAATAACGTCAGAGGTGAAGAAACATATGCTAAATATTTTTGCAAAATACATTGAATAAAAAAATATATCCATAAAGTGACACTCGTAGTCGATTAAATAGATTTGTGAAATAGTCTAAACACTTCCCTTTTCGTCCAACAATTAATAGTTTACCGTAATGTGACAAAATATTATACAAAAAGATAGATTAAAAGAATAAATTGTATGTCACATACGTTAATTTATGACAAATTATAAATTGTTTATAATTATTGTTTTTTATTTCCACGTCTTTTGCAAAAATATTTAGTATGCGTTTTCTGCTGTTATAAAAAAAAAGATAAACAATGCAAATACCCAGAAACTTTAAAATACTAGAATCGCAAGGAATCACAATGAGACTCTTTTAAAGTCTAAAGAATTGTTATTGAGAGTAGTTTAATGTAAATAATAAAAATTATTAATAATTAGGGCTTTATTAATAATGAAATTATTAAAATAGAATCATCTAATACAAACTAGATAATTGATTGTACCTGATCAACTTGATCAAAAATATGTATAAAATTTCTTGTCGGGTTGATTCTCTTGCAAAAGATCCACATGAAAGAGACGCGCTCACGCGTCAAAGCCAAACGAATTTTACAAAAGAAGGATATAGTTCATCAATTCATGAATTCTTTCAAAGCAAAATTTGTCCAAGGGAAAAGAGGAAAACGAAAGGACAAGCAAGACTCTGGAGTATATCCGTTTGCGCCAGCGCGACTTAATTCACGAAGTGCCTGAATCTTCGTTCACCCGGTGAGTAAAGAATTATTAATACCTCCGCATTGAAACAAATGGCATTCCGCCTAGCTTAATCTCTTGTGTCTACAGTTCCCGCATCAGTGCTTCTTTTGGGAGACATGTACAATGGCTTATTCTCTATTTTCGCGTCTTACTTTTCCCCCTTCCTCGACATAATCCGAGTTAAATTTGGGTTCTAATCTATTAATCTGTGTTAAACAAAAATTCGTTTAACGTATAACGTAACGTTTAATATATCTATGTTAAATCTGCAGATATCGCTGATTGTAGACCAATGAAGAATTTCAAGATATAGCATTTATACAGGGTGTCCCAAAACAACTTTCGAAGCTCTCTTGGAGGCATAGCACGAGTTGAAGTGAACATAAAAGTCCTGTACAGTTTTGTGATATTTGCAATAACTATCGAGATATTAATTAAAGAAGATTTGTGAATGATCACGCGAGATATAGTAGATGAACTGTAGTTTGCAACGCCTGCCATCGTGTTCTTGTACATTAAGTAAAACTAAACAAAAAAGTCTCTACCATTTTTCTAATAACTTTATAGATTTTTAATTATTAATTAAAGAAGATTGACGAATGGTCGTTCGCGATAATATATTAATGTTATCTAATTAATAACTAAAAATTTACCAAAAAATTATTAGGAAAAGGATAGAAGACTTTTTGTTCAGTTTGATCTAATGTACAAGCGCACGATAGCAGATGTCACCACTACAACTCATGTACCATATCTCGCGTAATTATTCACAAATCCTCTTTAATTAATATCTCGATAATTATTGCGAATATCGCAAAATAGTATAGGACTTTTCCGTTAATCCGTACTATGCCTCCACGAGAGTTTCGGAAATTATTCGGGAACATTCTATACACAGATTATTGTACTCTTTAAATTTTACACACAGAAAAATACATATTATATTCAAGCAAATATATTACTTGTGTCTCAAGTATTTTATAAATTATATGCGCACATCTATTATTATAAGTTCATCATAAGTATCAAATTATTCAAGATACATTACAAGATAAATCCTAACAAGTTCAGCATATCAATCAAGAGTATTAAATTAAGACAAAAATTCAAATTGCTGATTATATAAAATCGATTTTTTCTTCGTTAAAATCTTATAATATTCTAATAAAGAAAGTAAGTTTTTCTTTTGAGTACATAATACTAAGTATGTTTTAAGACTATTATCAAAAAAATTTTTTTATTGAGAAGAACCATTATTTAAAGAAAGGAAAGTAAACTAAATAGTAGCTTTTGTTAGCAGTAGAATATTTTTGTGTGTGTATTTAATCGTAACTTATTGCCGCTTTCTCCATATAAAGACTTAAAAAAGATTTTGTCGTGAGCGTTTACTCGAGACGAAATTTTGATTGACGACGTTGACCCTGCAAGTTTCGCCGAACTTGGAGAATCAATGAAACAATCTCAAAACGTATAAGTTATTGGCCTACCTTAATACTGCAGATTGTTCACACTATCGCTTTCTCTAGATTAAAGATACTCGAAGAAGTTTAAGAATTATTTAATATTCGAACTTTATTTTTAATTATTTTAATCATTTTTTAATCATTTAATATTCGATTATCTTAAGGGAGCGAGCGACGAACTTGATAAACGTCGATAACGTAGAGCGATCATCAAAAAGTATAAAACATTATCATCATTTACCGACGATATCGAATTTATGTACACATAGATATTTATGGAAAACGGTCGTCAAATAAGCGCTAACATGATACCGCTATCATCTTTTCATAGATGTTATGCAAGTGTGTGTGCTACGTTGTCATTTCAATTTTCTTACATACAGACGTTACGTAAATGTGAATGCCACGTTACCGATATTCGCATTCTCTCCAAAACAGGCTCTTGCTACTTTTCTGATGAATTCTTCAAACCGTTTGCGTACTGGGTGCATCAAATGAAAAGTTTTTAGAAAAGAGTGTAAGCGTAAACGTAGTTTGCGAATAATTTTTGAAAAATACGTTACCTAAGTATTCAATATAATTCGCAACAGTAATTTGAGATATCATTTTCATTATGCACTGATCAATGTTACACTTTATTTTTGCACGTAATTTTATTATATAAATTGGAGCAGTCAGTACGCTGTAATTTTTGAAAAATGAAATCAGTGTCACGGTAGCAACAGTTCCACATCGTTTTCATCCTTGAGGCAGGAATGCCTTATTTCATTTATGAATGTACTTTTATTATACAAAAACATTTTTAATTTGGTCAAATCAACACAAAGTAAAATTTGTTGGGAAATGTCGTTGACGTGATACCGAATTATCTTTGCAAAACTATTATCTCGTGCTGATTCGACCAAATTAAAAACCCTTTTGCATGATGAAAGTATGTGCGAAAATGAAGCGGAGCATCCATCAATATAAAACGAAAACGATAAAGAATGGTTATTATTACGACATTGAATTTTTCTGCAAAGATTATTTCTTTCTATCTGCGTCGAATTAAAAACCTTTTTGCATGATGAAAGTACGTGTAAAAATGAAGCGGAGCATCCCACGTAATTCGGGAGACGATGCAGAGCGAATCAGACTTCACGTCATTTTCCAAAATACATCCTTGCAAATACGAAAATTACTTCAAAAAACTGTAAGATATTATCCCTGAATGTGTTTTAGATGTTAACACTATATAATCTAAATAACCTACAATAACATGACCGACTTTTGGCCAATGTGTAAAAATCCGATATTCCTATGATGCTAAGTTGGATTTAACGTTATGAACGCGACTTTGGGCTATTGGAAACTTATTCTCAAGATTCTAGGCGTGTTATTGAGAGAGTAGAGTGACTTTAACACACATTGTGATACGGAGACGATGCAGAGCGGAATGCGCACACCTGACATCATTTCAAAAATACATCCTTGCAAACGCGAAAGTTACCTTAAAAGATTCTAAAAGACTATCCCAGAATATGCTAACACTACATGACTTAACCTGCAGTAACATGACCGGTCTATGCGCAGGATAGATACCACTGCGCATGCGCGAGAATCCGAATATATACCTAGGATTGATCTAACGTTATGGGCGTGACTTTGGGATATTCGGAAATTATTTTCAAGATTCTGAGCGTGTTACTGAGGGAATAGAGTGATATTAACACACATTGTCATCGAAAAAACGATGCAGAGCGAAATACGCACACTTGATATTTTTTTCGAAATTACACATTCGCAATCGGTAAAATTATTTTAAGAGACTGTAAAAAATTATGCTAGAATATGCTGTAGACGTTAAGGGCCATGACACACAGAAAAACTTAAGCAGTAAGACGTAAGCAGTAAGCAAATTGACCAATCACAGTCGTTGATTCTTGTACCGTAAGAAAAATCAGCGACTATGATTGGTCAATTTACTTACTGCATACGTTTTATTGTTTAAGTTTTTCTGTGTGCCATGACCCTAAAGGGACGTCTACATTGGAAGTAAGCAGTAAGAAGTAGGAAGTAAGAATAAGAAATTGACCAATCATAGATGATTATTCTTCTCACATTCGACTCTGGTTGGTCAATTTCTTACTCTTACTTCCTACTTCTTGCTATTTACTTCCAATGTAGACGTCCCTTAACACTTTATGACGTAACCTGCAGTAACATGGCGGACTTTCGACTCATGTACAGGATAGATGCCACTGCGCATACGCGAGAATCCGAATATATAGCTAGGATGGATCTAACGTTATGGGCGTGACTTTGGGATATTGGGAAATTATTTTCAAGATTCTAGACGTTACTGAGGGAGTGACACAAACCTACATTGTTACCCAGGATACGATATAGACCGAAATAAGCACTCCTGAGGTCAATTTTGAAAATACATCTTTTCAAACGCGAATGTTACTTTAAAAAACTTAAAAAAAAACTATGCCAGAATATGCTCTACATGCTAACGCTACATGACTTAACCTGCAGTAACATGACCGACTTTCGGACTATGCGCAGGTACCACTGCGCATGCGCGAGCATCCGAAAATGATGCTACGATGGATCTAACATTATGGACGCGATTTTAGGATATTGGGAAATTATTTTGAAGATTCTAGGCGTGCTACTAAGGGAGTGGAGTGATACAAACACACATTATCACCCAGGAAACGATGCAGAATGAAATAAGCACATCTGATGTCAATTTCGTAACTACATTTTTTCCAGCGCGAATATTACTTTAAAAAACTCTAAGAAACTATTCCAGAATGTGCTCTACATGCTAACACTACATGATCTATCTTACAGTAACATGATCGACTTTCGGCCCATGCGCAAGACAGATACCACTGCGCCTGCGCGAGAAATATACTGCAACAATGGATCTAACGTGATGGGCGCGACTTTGGGATATGGGGAAATAGCTTTCAAGATTCTGGGCGTGTTATTGAGGGAGTTGAATGACATTAAGACACATTGTCATCCAAAAGACGATGCAGAGCGAAATACGCACACTTCATGTTATTTTCGAAAATACATCATTGCAAACGCGAAAATTTCTTTAAGAAACTTTAAAAAATTATCCCAGCCTTAATTAACTAGGCTTAATAATTTTACGGAAACACAAAACTCATCGGTTCGAATCTCAGCTTAATAATTTAGCGGAAACACAAAACACTTCAGTTGAATCTCGGCTTAATAATTTAGCGGATCCTCAAAACACTTCGGTTCGAATCTCGGCTTAATGGTTTAGCAGAATCTCAAAATATTCGGGTCCGAATCTCGGCTTAACAATTTAGCGGGAAATCGAAATATTTCGATTCGAGTTTCGGCTTAATAATTTACTTTGTTGTCTTTAATTTGTCGTCATGTCAACGACAAACGCGTATACATAAGAAAATATTTCCGAAGAGATAGTATGTCGTATATAATACGACATAACAAGTTATAAAATATATTAATTAAATAATATATATAGAGCATACATTAGGTATATAAAACATATATAGAGCATAAAAAAACATATATAACATATACAGAGCATATAAATATGACATGTTAAAATATATCAGTTTAATATATCATCCAAAAATAATCCGACGAGAAGGAAGCCTGCCGAGTCGAAATTTCAATTAGTCATTGTTATACAAGAATAATCCAATTGCAAAAATTATAAGCTTTTATCAATGGATACTCCATTCACATCTTTTTAATCCAAACAAAAAAATTCAAGCCTTATAGATGCTTGAAATGAATTAAGAAACAGTTTTTTTATTGTTTACCAGTCACGTCTTTTTGCACATTTTTCTAAGAATTCAGCTAGTTAGTACTCTTAAAGAAATGGAAATGCTTGACTTGTTAAATTATTGCGAAAATCTCAGAGCTAAATTCTTTGGTTGTATCATTCTTACGTAATTCCGGCGAATTGCAAATTCCAATTCTTACATTACTTCCCGTCGGACCCAATGCGATTTACGTCTACATGCATGCAAACTACGTAAAGTGACGCTTCGTGTCTACTATATGAGCGTCTAAATTGAGCACTCATCATTGCGCGTCATCCCACGGTGTCCAGGGTCCACCAGCCATCCTGTCGCTGCATCTGACACTGTAATGGTCCTCGCATCCCACGTCGCCTGTAATTCACTCCCGACCATGGTAATCTAACAGGGGAGCGGTGCACTTGGACACGGTGCATTTGGACACTGCCAATCACAGCACCGTGTGATTAGAGACATTTGTAGGGTTGGAACAGCGACTTGTGATTGGACTGTGTCCAATTGCCCCGTGTCCAACTGATATACACCCATCTAACGGAAGTTTCACGAAAAATCCCGTTTCACTTTGGTGATACACTCCGAGTTGCAAATTGCATATGAAATATCGCGAACTGCATCTTCAACAAAATATCGGCCTTTCGTATAAACGACGAGTATGTGCAACAAATTCAGCAACGGTCCGATCGAATTGTAGTGTATTGTCTTGATACATGTGCGACGCGAATCGCTTACAAAGAAAACGGAATCCGCAAGCGAAGGGAACACGCGACGCGAAGACCGATCTCGCGAAATCTTTCGACGTGTGGACGAAGTAATCTGTGCGAAATTCTCACGAAAGACACGGAATATCCCTAACGTAACGTTTCGATGGAGCAGCGTAGTAGGCTGCATATAACTCCGCAATATTTTTGCGGATAGCAGCTTCGCAATACTTTTGCGAAGACAATTCCGCAATATTTTTGCGCATAACAGCTCCACAATATTTTTGCGAAGACAATTCCGCAATGCTTTTACGGATAACAGCTCTGCAATATTTTTGAGAAGACAATTCCTCAATGCTTTTGCGGATAACAACTGCGCAATATTTCTGCGAAGTTCGCTCGTGACTATTCCGCAAATACGATCTGGTAAAATTCGCAAACCTATCAAATAAATAATAAAAGTGAATGCGAGCGTGAATAAAAAATCAAAAACTATGAAAATTATGATGATAGAGATAAAGATTCTGTTCAAAATTCACGCGAAAAAAATGTTACAACGTGAGACGTCTGTCTTCGTTTAATGGAACTTGTCGCGCGCCGCGTAAGTAAACATACAATTGCTCGCATGCAGTGCTGCAGAAATACCACTATGTTCGCCGCAGCGTGCGAAGAGAAGTGTTCCCTCCATACGCCTTCTGCTGATGCACACAACGTTGCTGCTCCGTCTATCGGTGTAAACTTCACACCGATAGACGGAGCAGCAGCGTTGTGTGCGTTAGAAGAAGGCGCATGGAGGGAACACTTCTCTTCGCACGCTGCGGCGAACATAGTGGTATTTCTGCAGCACTGCATGCGAGAGGACACTTCTCCTTGCACGCTGCAGCATGCATGAGCACATTTCTGAAGCACTGCTCGCAAGTCTGACTTGTGTACATCGTGTTTTTCGCGAGGGATCAGCGATCGCTCGCTCTAGCGATCAGCATTGTCTCTATTGTGTCCCGTGTTAGGAAACTCTAAGTGAAAAATTGAAACCTGCAAAGAGGGCGGCCAAATAGATATAAGTGCTGTGCCTATATTCCCGGTAGTCCAATATGGGGTCGATATATATACCAAATTAAAGATCTCGATGAGCTGAAGACGACGAACTATATTTCATTTTGGTAGGGTGCATGGGACCCGATAAATCGGGCTCGGAAGGAAACAAGATTTTAAAGGTTTTTGACGCGATAAAAATGTGAAAATAGTGAGTTATGATGTGAAATAGGGGTCGTTGGAAAGCTTATGACGTCTACTATCATGTGGGAACATAGTGACATTTTTATGCGCAAAAATAACCGAAAGTCCAGGTGCTCCAAATGGAACTTTAGTACTTCCAGTGGACTTTGAACTTGGAAAATATTTCTATTCGATTCTTCGTACTTCAAAACGTAAAATGGAGTAATTAGACACAAAAACAAATCAAAGTTATTTATTTATCGAAGTATTAGATTGAATCAAGTTGTCTGGACAGATAATGAAATCAATTTTTGCGGCGATTTCGAGGAATGGAAAAGGAGAAGTTCTCGAGTCCCCATGCACCTTACCAAAATGAGACATAGTCGTCGTCTTCAGCTCATCGAGATCTTTAATTTAGTATATATATTGACCCCATATTGGACTGCCGGGAATATAAGCACATCTTGGCCGCCCTCTTTTCTGATGATCGTGAAATTAATTTTGCGAGCAGTTTATATAATTACGTTAGATCGCTTCGCACGATATCGAATTTTACTTAATAAGGAAGTACGAACCCTACTTTATGAAATGCAATCATGATTCAAGTTCACGCGAGAGAGAAAATTAACGACCGGCGAAAGATCTTTGACGCAGGTGATGTGATTGCGCCTTTTCTGTGGCGCAATCTCTTTGCGCGTTGGCGCACTGCTCGAGACATCTGGAAGATCGCATTCAATAAAACTAAAAAATTTTACAAAATTTTGAATGTTTAAAGTGTATACTCAATACTTTATAGATCTATCGGATGGTGTTGGGGTTTGATTAATCAAAATTTTCTTCGACAAAAATCGTCGACCAATCAATAATCTAAGTTAAATCAATTTCTAAATATATATACATTGGGAGAAAAATATTTTAAAATTTATTTGCCAAATTTATGTAAAATATCCATTATCACTAATATTATTATTTGAAAAAGCGATCTTCCAATTATTTCGAGCAATGTGATTTTTATTGAATAGCACATACACATACTACAACTACAGCAAAGTAAATCGCATTGATTCGATAAGTATGCACTACATTGAAAGACTTTTAGTCTTTCTATTATCAATAGCAATATCTATTATCAATATTATCAATATATTCCTTGTTTTGACTCACCAAACCACCGATCAGGGTAGCCACATTCTGCTTCTGTTTCTGGAACAGAAAAATGCCATTTCGCCGATTAGACTCGTGCATTGATGACGATTTGAGTAAAGAAGTTTGAAGGATTAAAAAAAATAAGCCCGATATTGTTCACGTTGTAAGAATTTTTTGGAATACGTTATCGAATACGAGAGATATACGTAGATATACGAATATCATACGTTAATATATTAATTGGCGAATATATACACGCGATTTGTGAAATGTGACTATCCAAACGAAATTTATATAGACATTTTAGATAAACTAATTAGATGTTAAATTATTTAATAAGGATTAGTGTTTGGGTAAATGAATAAAAGAACAAGACACTTAATCTCATCTCTTCCTAATTTTTTTTTTTCTTTTTTATGGAAGTTTCGATGAAACTTCTAGTTCTTAAAAGAGCTGATATGCAAGCTATAAAGGCAAGGATAACAGTTATGTGTCCAATAATGCTGCTTATAAATAGATATCTAAAGAGCCAAGTCCCAGCGATGCATGTTCCCCAAAATAGGGCGGTTAAATTTGGGGTCGTCATGGGAGAAGAAGTTGTAGATCTGGACGAAATGAAAACGAAATGGTGCTTTTTACGTTGTACTGACACACCGTTCTCGAAATATCCGGTCCGAAAGTTCAGGTGGCCAATTATGGATTTTTAAACTTTAATTGCTACAGATGGCTGCCAAATGGTCATTTCAAGTCCTAAAAATGTGATTACTAGCTTAAAATAAAGTTTAGTAGATTCCCTCAAAACAATTTAAAAGCATTTTTTATTTGCCAGCTAAAATGGCCGAATGGGGGCGCTTCAAACACTAGATACTTGAAAATTCCTTTTTTCATTGATTTTTTTCACTTTTTCGACTGATTTTCGACTTTTATCAATTTTTAAATTAATAATAGGAATATACACTATAATCTTCATAGTATTAGCTTTAAAATGAGGCATAGATTATTAGAATCGGATAAGTTTTCGCTGAAATATCGTAATTTTTGCCGAGTAAAGTCAATGAATGTACTAAAGGTTTTTTGAAAGTCAATTTTAAATCTTTATAAATGACGATTTTTACATTTTAAATCAAATTCTCGCAGTCAAAAACAATTTATTGATATCTTCACATAATTGTACATTGATGAATCAGTTTGGCAGCCATCTGTAGCAATTAAAGTTTAAAAATCCATAATTGGCCACCTGGACTTCCGGACCGGATATCTCGAGAACGATATGTCAGTGCAACGTAAAAAGCACCATTTCGTTTTTAGCTCGTCCAGACTTCTTCTCCCATGACGACCCCAAATTCAACCGCCTCATTTTGGGAAACATTTTGGCCGGGCTCTTTGGATTTCGTAACAAGGCTAACACAACAAGGCTAATATAAAAATAATAAGAAAGCATTGGCAGATGTAAACAAAATCAAACTCGCGACCTAAGGAACATTATTGGGCATAAAAATCAGCACTTATCAGAGTCACATTACATTATGAGACTGACATTCATAGTTACAGAGTAGTTTTACCATCTTTTATTCAATTCGTTATAAGTTTGTATTCATGGACTCAGCTTATTGAATCAATGTTTTTGTATGAAATAATGTAAGAAATAATGTAAAAACATACACAGATTGACGATTAATCGGAGATCAATGAAGTATCGAATGATGACAAACTATGAATGCCAGTCTAAATTTTCTCGAGTATATTTTTATTCCCGGTAAAAATTCGTCAAACATTCGTTAGAAACGAAAATGTCTAATATAATAAATAATTTAGCACACCTTGAAAATATACGATGCATCGCTGTCTGAATGCGCTCTGATATCCTGCATCCTGCGTCCTTGCTTCTCAATCTAGCATCCTGGCTACTTCATCGTGGCACTAACACTGACACTGATATTCACGTAGACACGATTTAATCGAAGATGCATGTACGAAATAACGCGATGTCGACGAGAGACTAATTATTTCAAAGTGCAAAATAGTTTCATCACCCGAGAGAAACAAGAAATAACATATCGACACACGTATCGTTCGCCTGCCTGAAACTGAATGAAAATATCCAAAAGAGTCCGCGAGGCACAAAGGTAAATCTGACCGCCTTGAAAGTTCCGAATGTTTTGAGCTATGAAGAGAGACAATAGATAACGTACCATCACACGCAGTCCGTGATATTCGTGTCACTCGCCGACTCGGAATGGAAACACCGGACAAATCTGCGAGGCACAAAAGTAAATCTGACCGCCTTGAAGATCTCGGATGTTTTGATTAAGTGAAAGCACTTAGCGCTCATTCATAAACAATGTTGGTAATGGAAGGAGATGATTTACACTTCTTGCTATTGTTCTAGTACTCTCGCGCGTCATACACTTTTTTTGCAACTGAACGTTACATTACGTTTCAAACGAAATATTTTAAGCGTCTAATAAAAATGTCGAGAAACAACAAGCAAAAGAAAAATTAGCCACTGAAGCGCTAAAATATAATATATAAAAATATGTAATATATAAATATATACAAGGTGATTCAGAAATACTTTTACAAACTTGGGGGAGCGAGTTCTTCACATCAAAACAAGAAAAAAACTCCATATAAACATATGACCTTTAATCCTTGATTTTTCAGTTATTATACCGTGTGGGAGTATTTGAAAGAGTGCGACAGTCCATGATCCGACGAGTGTATGCGTGTGTAGAAGCAAGAGAAGAACATTTTGAACATTTATTATGAGTTTCTGAGTTGATGACAGTTTTACTTGTTTATAAGTTAAAAATGTCATCTATAGATGTGTAATTATGTGTATTATTTTCTTTCATTAATAACTGAAAAACTAAGAATTAAAGATCATATGTTTATATGGAGTTTTTTCTTTTTTTGGTATGAGAAACCCGCCCCCAAGTTTGTAAAAGTATTTCTGAATCACTCTGTATATGTACCACGTAAGATGTGTTATTTTAATAGGGACAACTAATGTGGTTGCCACGACATAAACTAAATTTATTAGCTATTTGAACTTTGACGTTACGGTAAACAATATTCACTATTAGAGAAAAAGTTCCAATTATTATTACTACATTTCATTCGTAAGTTGCATTTTACACCCGTCATAAACATAAAACTGATACTTTGCATTACAGATTCAAGTCAAAGTTTCCCATTGGTTTTTAATGTAGATTGATAATTAATGTTAAGTTCAATGCAAACACAAAAATTTATGTCTTTCGTGTTTTCATGACTACGCTATTCGATCTTTATCCCACAAAAGGATGATTTCACGCTCATCAAAAGTGCAGTAATTTCCGCTTTCCAACAAACTTCGTTTCAGGTCACTACGATGTCTATAAATGAAGTTATTGATATTTGTAACCTCAATTTGTGTTCTAGATCATTCGACGTTATCGCCGCAACGGACTGTGAATACGTCACCACGTGACGCATGAATGGAATGCAGGACGCGACTACTGCTTCAGAAAAATCACATTGCGCGAACGAAAATCCGGCCTGCTACTACTTGATAAAAATCAATATTAAGTATAGCAATCTTTGGTAATCTTTTGAAATACATAAAAAATACTTATATAAAAATTATATATAAAAAAAATAATACAATTTAACATTAAATTTTTAAAACTATTATAACGGCATAATACCTCATTATACCTCTAATTGTATGAATTGTATAAACTTAGATAGTACAAAATATCATTTTATGAAGTTACATTGAAATAATAATAATTATCTATGTTGCTTACTATAAGAGAGATTATATGCAAAATTACGATATTCAGTGTTATATTTTTCATAACAGACAAATGGCATGAAATTTTAATTATGAATAAATTTTAGTGTGATAAATATTACATTAAATTTTTTATATAATTTTAAGTATTTTTAATTTATGTCAATAAACTTTTTAAATAGTTATAAGTCGACAAAGCGAAATAAAATAAAAAAAAGCTTTAATATTCATAATTCGCTTGCACAAGATATTTAGAAATAACTGCCATTTTTTTAAATACTCCATAAATAAATATACGCTTTTAATTTCTACTAATAAATTTGTATCTCACAGTGTGTAAATGCATTTTGTCTGTAACTCTTAACAGTAACGACTAGCTTTTTACCGAATTGTAAGTGCGAATTAGCCATTAAAACTTACACTTAACTGATATTGATAAGCTTTGTATGAAAAAAATATTTAAAGAACCAAGCGCAAAAAATAGACCAAGCGAAACAAAAACTTCTATTTGTTCAGCAAAGTTACGCTAAGATGTTGAGTAACACAAGGAACATTAAAAAACAATATTAGCTCTTCCGACACTTATAGCACATTTTAAATTCCGGCGCGGTCACCAGTGGAGATTTATGCCGCAATTCTAAACAAAATCATAAACTTTGTGACTCACTTGTTCTCGTAAAATTTGTAAGAACTTATGAGTAAATTTCCAATTCTATACATACCATATATTATACAATTACTTATGAATATCGTAAATTACGTGAAATCGTAAATATTTACAAGTGACCCTATGGTATAAGATATGTATAAAATTGTAGATCTACTCATAAGTTCTTACGAATTTTACGAGAGTTATGAATCTTACAATTCTGTTTAGGATTGCAGCATTAAGGGGGGCACCTCATGTAACGCACTGAAAATTAGGTAATTTTTCGGAATTTTTTTTGAAAAAATTATACGACCAATTCTTTTGAAATTTTCAGAGTATGTTATTGTAATATTAAACTACTAAAAGAATTTTTTTGAAAGAAACATAATATGTATTTTATAAATAATAATAGTGTTAAACAAATACGTCGGCATTGAAGACGCTTGTTGGCGTACAATGTAGCGCTGCTTGTATTTATCTGAAACAAAAAAACAAATCGATTTCTTTTCTGTAAGGTTTGCGTTATTAATTGAACCTATTGTTAAAAAGAATAATGCAAAATTGTAAAAATGACGACACATAAAAAAATATTAAATTTACAAGAAATTTTCGTGTTAATTATGCAATAAAAATAATTTATTTAAACAATACAATTGTAAATAAAGGTTCCACTGAGGAAAGTATTTATCTAAATGTGTGCACAGGGAGAACTCAATCGGATGAATGGTTTTTGAGTTATCTTGCACGCCAATTTTAAAAAAGTAATTTCAAGAAAAACGTGTTTAAAGTTTTGAATACAGATAACCAACAATTTTGGAGTACTTACAGCTAATCTGCTATGCCAGGTCTATAAAGTAAACCTTCTGTTTCTTCAAAAAATTCTAGTAAGGCCGCATTCTGTTCTCGACTAGCCGATCGAGCCTCTTAAGTGCTGCTTGCGCTGCAGCGCTCCTGCCTTCGTTGTGTGTCGTATTGATCAGCAAATATTTTGCATTGCTGACCAATAACAATATCCATGCTGCATATTATTTACAAAATGGAATGGTAGCTTGCATTAAAACACTTGTAGTTATAAAAGCGGCGATTTCGATCGTTTCGAAATCGCAATTAAGATGTCGAGTTGAAACTTTCATTTGCATTCTGTGTGTGCTCGCCTAAATATCTTTCTAAAATATCTCTCCCGGAAAACTCTTTGTATATTGGTAATAAGTTATTCTGCACATCCAGATGAAATGTAGGCGGGTGCTCAAAATTTCTTAAACGTTTAGCGCTTTACCTGCTTGACGGTCAGTAATAAAATCGTCTGCAGCTCCGTTAATTCTTCGAATTTCGTTCTAACACTCAAAAACATATTTTTTTGATGAGTTAAAATATTAAATTATGCAAACGAAAATCGATTTTTTGACCCATTACATAAGGTGCTCCCCTTAAATCGAAGTGAAAAACAGACGTTGACAGATTTAAGATAAAGTGTGTTGCGATCTAAAAAGTTTTGTTAAATGCACAAATTAACATTTGCAGCAAACACTTACAAAATTTACACTAGATTTACACTAGATTGGTACTAATAGTATTAATTTTAATTTAAGATCATCGATTAAAAGCACAATTAATAATGAATTCGTATTTATAGTCCCTTATGTATGTGTACGGCTATTTAAGTCAATATCTTTTGTTGAGATAAATACATTATAAAATGAATATAGTATATCTACACACACTAAAAAATATTCTAATGCTAAGAAAAACGATTACTTTTACTAAATTACTAAAATAGTTGCTCTCTTACTAAATTACTAAATTATTAAAGCGGAAAAAGAAGTTTACTTTCCTTTTTTTAAATAACAGCTATGTTCAGTAAAAAATATTCTCTCAATAATAGTCTTAAAATATATTCATCAAATATTTTAGAAAAGCTCATTATCATGTATTCAAAAGAAGAATTTATTCTCTTCACAAGAATAAAACTCTATTTAAATGCAATATGCAAACCGCGCACGCGAATTTTAATTTTGATTTACTATTCTTAATTAAAATGCTATTTAGCATTTGCAAGTTAAACTTATTAAGATTCAGAATATATATATTTTGAGTAAATTTAATGACTCATAATTAACTTATAATAAATTTTCGAATATATAAAGTTATAAAATACTTGAAATAGTAACATTTATTTGAATGCAGTGTGCATTTTTTTGTGTATGTATATTATGATAAGTACAGAACAGTAAGTATAGATGCATCATAAAATCTACAGATCGACGAATAATCAAAAAAACGAGTAATGAAAAATTCACGAAGAGCTGTAATTACTTGTCAAATGATAACTAATTACGAAGACCTAAATATTTCGACTAGGGCATTTCTTTTAGTCTGGATTTTTGCTAAAATCAATGTCTATCCGAATTCCGTTTAAATTGGAGGTTTCCTGCATAATAAATGATTTCATGCACCTAGAAATAGACCATGTCTGGACTACTACGTCTTTCGTTCTGGCTTTCCGATTCAACATCTTGGCTCCTTGTTACTCCGGTAGCACTTCAAAAATGTTCATTTATAGTACTGACACTCAAATTGACATTGACATTCGTGTAGATACGATTCGAATGAAAGTTAGATTACGTTATGTTAACGTATTAAAACTAGAAACATGCAATGCACGATTTTGTGCTTCTAACAAGCATGTGATTAGAAATAAGCGAAAACAATAGAGTTTGAAAACATAAATCGATATTTCTAGTTCAATTAAATGAAAATAAAATCGCGCGCGCGAATAGATTATATAGGATATCCCAGGACAACTTTTGAAGCTCTCATGAAGGCATAGTACGGATTGAGATAAACACAAAAGTCCTATATATAGTTTTGTGATATTCGCAATAATTATGGAGATATAAATTAAAAAAGATTTGTAAATAATCAACGTAAGTAATGAACGTAAACGGGTTGCAATGATGACGTCTGTCATCGTATGCTTATACGTTAGGTAAAACAAAAAATTCCCTACTATTTTCTTCTAATAACTTTGTAAATTTTTAATTCTTAATTAAAGAAGACTGACAGATGATTCTTCACAACAATATATTAATGTTATCTAAATAATAACTAAAGATCTACAAAGTTATTAGGAAAAGGGTAAAGAACTTTTTGTTCAGTTTGACATAATGTACAAACACACGACAGCAAATGTCATTGCAGCTTATCTACCATATCTCATGATTATTCACAAATCTTTACTTAATATCTCGATAATTATTGCAAATATCGCAAAACGATATAGGATTTTCATATTCACCTTAATCCGTATTATGTCTCTACGAGAGGTTCGAAAGTTATTCTGAGACATCCTATATATCAAAACAAAAATTAATTTAAAAATTAAACTATTTTGCTATCAATTGCGTTTTATTTTTCTAACAAAGAAATCCACACAAGTGTCTACTTCCGATTTTCATGAACTTGTAATATGTTGTACTTTAGATCAAAATAACAAATACGTTTTTTATTATATGCCCCTATCGCAAATTAGGGAGTAAAATACCCCTTTGAAGAAAATCGGTTTTTTTTTATTTGAAGGGAATATAATGAAAACTATAAGAAATAGAAAAAAATATTTTGAATAAAAGTTAAATGGTTTGAAAAATATTTTACACAAATTATTTGAAAACAAAATTTTTTTTATTAATATTTTCCCCACCACTTCTTCTTATTTTTCTAATTTTTTAATTTTTTAATGACGAAATTAAAGCTTATTTCAGTACGAATTCAACCATATATGATAAAGTTATTTGTTTTCAGCGACATGAAAATCTCTTATCTCCAAAAATCAAAAACATCTCTAATAACATGAACTTAAATGCAACAAATTAATTACTCGTTCTTATAAGTTCAAGAGTTAGTTGCAAAATCGGCGAGTAACACAAAGATAAGTTTATTTGTAAGAGACACGTATTTTTTTATATTTGCCTAATCTCACTTTTAAGAGATAAAACACTCCCTGAAAAGTAACTCGGTTATATTAACCACCGAAGCGCGTTGTTTACGGCTTATTTTCCAAAAATAGTATTTCAAAAACCAACTTTGTTATATGTAAATGAATTTGGCGTGAAATTTTCTTTTATTTTTGTTTTAACAAAATTTTTAATTTTGCAAAATTGATGGTGGAAGGGGAGTATTTTATAAACAATCAAATTATTGCAAAATTTCATTGTACTATTTTCAAGAACGTTAATTATCATTAAACTTTTATCTAAGCATTTTTTTATTAATCTCTCATGGTTCCGAAGATATTTCCTCAAAACAAAATATGCCAAATTACCTTTCAAAAGGTGTTTTCACCCTTACAATTGCACCATTGCCGATATAAAAAAATACGTGTCTATTATTTCTCACTACTCTATAAGTGTACTGAGTTTCAGTAAAATCGGGTAAAACACAAAGATAGGTTTACTTGTGAGAAAAATCGACAAAATCGACAGAATCGACAAAATTGGCGGTTATCTGCCTTTAAAGAGATATTGTACTTATTGAATAAATTATGTGTTAGTGCAAAAATAAGTTGCGTTAATATAAGAGTCACTAACTAAATTACAATTATTGAATCAATTAATTCATATAACTCATATTAACTCATCACAGTAACTATATTATTTGTCCAATCGATTAAACATTTGCTTGAACGAATTTTGTTTATTCAAGCAAAATATCATTAATTCAACCAGTTTTTTTCTTAGTGTACATAAAGTTGATTGAAATGTGATTGCATTTTTATTCGATTTGTCTCGATTACGGTTTGCGCAAGAAAATTTACATCACTTTGAGATTTACGGCGGTTATAGTTAGATCTCGTATTTAAGTTGTCTTAAATTTATCCTCAAATGCTAAACGTTTTATTGGCAGAGCACTTTAAAATAAACTTAAGATGATCTTTAAATTTTCAAAAAAATGCGATTATGAATACCTATTTTATTTCCTTTTATCCGATTTTTTCTTCAATGTAAAGGAATTTTTATTCTAGAGAAAATTTCCTTCAAATATTTTATGAACACAAACAGTTATTCAATTAAACCCAGATATACCGCTGTGACATTAATTAAATTGAAAATTTGGTTTATTGTATTTTTCAAAAAAATAGGGATAAATTTTCTCTTTACCTAAGGAAGAAGTCTTAAAGAAAATAAAAGAAATCGTGAGAAATATTAAATTGACTCAAAAATTTTTTTATTTAAAATTTTTTTTTATGTACATTATTCAAATGTTGATGTGAAATATGTAGAGAGTATCTGACGATGATATGTACATCCGTTATGTGTACATGTGGATCAAGCAAAAGATATGGATCAAACTCAAATCATAGTCATAGGACTATTTGAAAACAACCACGTAAAATTCTTATTGTAAGTACTATTCTATAAGCACTATTGATGTGAAACATTATTGAATATTACTCTGGAACGAGAAGATACGCACGTTTCGAACGCATGGCGTCTCACCGCCACTCTCCTTTTGCTATTTTAAGAAATTATCATTGTCTGAAATGATTGTCGAATTAATTTGATTAATACATCAAACAAATTATTCCATCATGAATTATTTGCATAAAATGCTACAAATAATGCTACAATTAATGCGACAATCATTTCAGATAATGATAATTATAATTTCTTAAAATAGAAAAAGGAAGACATATTACTAGGTGGCGGTAGGGAGGACGTCGCGCGTTCGAGACGTGCGTATCTTTTCATTCAATAGAGAGCAAAATATCAAGAGCATGGTTTGCCATGCCGGGACTCGAACCCGGCTTTAAACCACTGAACTACCTGACGTTCCATGCTCACGACACTCTCCTCTTCCTGGATAACGCTCAGAGATGCCGTTCGAAAGCGACATATTAATAATAATATAATTGTGATAATATACTTATTAGACCAATTTATTAGAATTGTTATGTGTGGTAAGGATTACGACAAGCATGTTGAAACGCTAAATGACGTTCATGGCCTTCTTAAAGCAAAAGTGCACGCGCTGCAAAACCGTGTAGTACGACAAGCCAACCAAAGTGCACGCGTTGCAGAAAGCATCGCGTTACACTTTTTAATCCGTTGGGTAACTACGAGTGGCAACCTAATACCCTAATTTTAAGAATAATATATTAGGTGAGAAAAAAAGTTCTGAGCTGTTTTTTTGCAAAATTCAATCTTTATTCAAAAACAAACAAAAAAAATATTAATCAGCGAAATATTCCCCGTTTGCATCAATGACCTTTTGCCATCTTTCGGATAGCTTGCGAATTCCTTGACGATAAAAGCTCACCGGCTTCGAAGCGATAAAGTCATCAATACATTTTCATATCTCTTCAAATCTCACGAAATGTGTAACAGCCAAGTGCTGCAGCGACCAGAATAGATAGTAATCGGAAAGCGCCATGTCTGGGCTATACGCCGCGTGCGGGAGAAGTTCCCAGTCTAACGCAAAGATATGGTTCTGAATCGCTTTCGCAACATGTGGTCGGGCATTGTCATGAAGCAGGATCACTTTACGACTTCGTTGGCCAGTAAATGGCTCTGTTCTTCTAATACATCGCTCAAATTTGTCAATTGTTGTTCAGCACAAATCATTTCAGCAGCATTTTTCTTCAGATGAAACGCGAAGTGGATGGAAAATCGAATATGCTCTTTCGTTATTGCCATTGTGAACACTACTAATTTTTTAGTTTATGTTATGCATCAAACGCTAAACCGCATGGCATTTTAAAAAGCAAAATGTCAACGTTTTAAAACTGCAAAAGGGCGGGAAGATTAATAAAATTTAAATTGTTGTTTCGGTTGTATAAAATCTAAAGCTCAGAACTTTCTTGCTCACCTAATAAAAGGAGCAGGACCAGCTACTTGAGCAGAGCTGTCCATTCAAAGTACGCGCGCGTCACGCATCTCAAATATAATATACCGACCCGCGAGCAAAGCGAGTGTCGACCATAGCGATACGCGAACCGACAATACTGTAGACGCGAGCCGCGAATCACACAAGTGTCAATACTTTTGCAACAAGAAAGCTAATCAAGGAGCTACAAGAAGAAAACCAAATAAATCATATTCTAATCTTTATTTAAATCCACGATCATTTTCCGTGAAAATCCGTGATCATCTCTGCCTGCACACCGACGTCGGAACCCAACTATCCCTTGTGTTCAACGCCACCAGAGAATACAACAGAATATTAGAATTTATTAGAATACGGGAGCACCACATAGCGCGCGCTTCGCGCGCGCCACTTTAGCCTTTTCGTTGTATTTACAATTTATATTATAATACTCGTTTTTACAAATTATATTCCCAGAAAACACAAAGTTACATGTAACGTACATGTTAGTTGTAATTTCCTATTCAACATTGTAACTGTTATATAACACGTATATTATATAACAGTTATATTGTTTGTTGAGTAAGAAATTACAACTAACATGTATGTTATATGTAACATTGTGTTTGCTGGGATTACAATAAATATCAAATTCATATGAGGCGAACAACACAACCTGATCTGTCATCGCGGCTGACAGCTGTATTTATATTATAATATTTGTTTTTACAAATTATATTCCCAGCAAACAATGTTACATGTAACAAACATGTATGTTACATGTAACATTGTGTTTGCTGGGATTACAATAAATATCAAATTCATATGGCGCGAACAACACAACCTGATCTGTCATCGCGGCTGACAGCTGTATTTATATTATAATATTTGTTTTTACAAATTATATTCCCAGCAAACAATGTTACATGTAACAAACATGTATGTTACATGTAACATTGTGTTTGCTGGGATTACAATAAATATCAAATTCATATGGCGCGAACAACACAACCTGATCTGTCATCGCGGCTGACAGCTGTATTTATATTATAATATTTGTTTTTACAAATTATATTCCCAGCAAACAATGTTACATGTAACAAACATGTATGTTACATGTAACATTGTGTTTGCTGGGATTACAATAAATATCAAATTCATATGGCGCGAACAACACAACCTGATCTGTCATCGCGGCTGACAGCTGTATTTATATTATAATATTTGTTTTTACAAATTATATTCCCAGCAAACAATGTTACATGTAACAAACATGTATGTTACATGTAACATTGTGTTTGCTGGGATTACAATAAATATCAAATTCATATGGCGCGAACAACACAACCTGATCTGTCACCGCGGCTGACAGCTGCAAGCAACACGAATTCAACTGCGACGGGATCGAGACAATCGAGACGATCGAGACGGTCAATTAGCGTCGCGGAAAAGAGGCTTCACCCACTTCGATACATTCGAGATTTAGTTAACACGCACTTTTTCTGATAGGATACATTGAGAGAAATGAATTGGTGAATGACACTATACTCATCTTATGAAAATAATATGATGAATTTATATGCGATATCTGGTTCACATATCCAATATTCTGATTACGATGTCTCGACGCATCTGGTAGTCAATACCGAGACATTTAGTTGTAGACATCTAGACAGTTTGGTAATTCTCTCTAGACGTGTGATACTATTGACGCGATAGTTAATTGTTACTCGCTGCGACGTTTTCTTTTTCATTTATATTAATTTGTAAAGACGTCAGTGCTATAAAAGAATAAACGCTGAAACCGTCAAATATTTGCAAGAATAAAATTTCTTAAAATATGTCGACGAATTTAGAAATAAATATATGAAGATTATATACAGTAAGTATATGAAAATTATATATAATATGGTTAGGTTTTAGGTTAGGTAAGAAGTCTAATACTACTCCACAACTGTATTCATAACATTCACCAAGTGAATTGTATACCAGACGGTTTGGTAAACGTATTTAAGCATTACTATAATGCTATTTAGAGAATGCACTCACCAAATAGTTTGATATCACTAACTAAATATCTTGTTACACGATTATTCACCATACCGTTTGGTAAACTTAAATAGAATTCTATTAGTTTCTATATTAATTTTTTAGTACTGCATTTTCTTGCATTTTCTTGAAGTACTAA
>NW_022639534.1:1127897-1128297 GCF_010583005.1 Odontomachus brunneus
GTGAATTGTATACCAGACGGTTTGGTAAACGTATTTAAGCATTACTATAATGCTATTTAGAGAATGCACTCACCAAATAGTTTGATATCACTAACTAAATATCTTGTTACACGATTATTCACCATACCGTTTGGTAAACTTAAATAGAATTCTATTAGTTTCTATATTAATTTTTTAGTACTGCATTTTCTTGCATTTTCTTGAAGTACTAAAAAGTTAACACAAAATTCTGAAAAAATTCTCAGAGCTCTTTGAAAACAAAATAAGCAATTTTTATCTCTTAATATTTTTCGGTAAAGTTAATAGAATTCAAGTAAAAAATTATTGAAACCAATAATTTTGTAGATATTTACGTAAATATCTTAGAAAATAGAGGTCGTATAAAAAATTTTTTCAAGCA
>NW_022639534.1:1128956-1134883 GCF_010583005.1 Odontomachus brunneus
TATATATATATATAATTCGAACAAGGTAGTCGTACATGGGCAGGAAAGTATTATTAGTATTATTAGTATTATTAGTATACCTCAATTTAAAAGTTCTTAAACAATCTAAATATTGAAGCTTTCTATTTCAGCGTAGTATGGACGATAACAGAGCATTCGCTTTATATGTTTGTAATAGTAGAAATCAATCGAATACTTTCATCTTGAAATATCATGGCAATCAATTCGCAAATTCTCGTTTCGAGAAAAACGGAGCTATTTCCGTTATTATCGATAACTACCATACGCGTTTTTCTTTGCTGTACGCGAGCAAATGTGTTTGATAATAATACTTAATTTTCGTTCGGCGAACTATAGATATGTTGAACCAACGAATTAATTTCTTTTCGTGCGCATGTTGATCCCTGATAACTCAATATATATTTTCCGCACTATTTTAAATTTGAAAAGAAAAAATGCAGCATCCATCCACACCTTATTACGTACATCCATCCAAAAGAACCTTCGGTGTACTTCCTGATTCCTTTTAAGTTTGTTTTTGCTTCCAATCTCCGAGAAAGCGCGATCATTCGCGTACGAGCATAGTACTCTCTCGAGCACCTAATGGATCAAGGGGTGCGCGAAACTCGCAACCCCAACATGCCTAGCCTGTTTGTGTCGATGAGCGTGTCATTGCAGTCAAGACAGGCAGGCAGGCAGGCAGGCAGACAAGGTGATCGCGGCCGTGTCGGACAGGCGGCTGCGATACGACGCGCTGGATGCAAACGCGCGCGACACTCATATCCGTCTTGTGCCTTTCCCGAACAGATGCTCAAGCGCGAGAATGCAGTTGGACTGCGGAACAGCTCGGAGCAAATTAAAGTTGTACGCTACAGGTGCAGTGCGTCCTTCAAACACGGGAACGTAATATCGGATCGGCCCGTCGCGGGGTGGAGAGAGGTTAGACATGGAGGGGTTGGGAATCAAACGCGCCGAGGTGGCAGGTCGACGTCATCCCTTTTCCTTTCCGCCCTCGCGAACATCGCCAAGAGTTATCCGTTAAAAGGGAGGAAGTGCGCCTCGAGATGGGGAGAGCGAGAGAAAGAAAAAAAAGACAAATAAGAGAAGGAAAAGAAGGAAGAAGAGGATAGGAGGAGAAAGAGGGAAGTAGAGTCGTTTGAATCAGCAGGGCGGTCTTAGGGCGAGACCCTGATTTCTTTATCGTCGTGAGAGAACGAGAGGACTCCCGGTCGGCTGGCAAAAGTTACCTGTGGCGCGAGGATATTCGCGCGAATCACGCGGAAATAAAAGGATGATCGGAGGCGAGGGTAGCTACATCGTGTTCCCGACGCGGTCGGATTATCCCCGTGAAATGGTTATTCTCCATCGAATTCGCAAATCATAATTTTGATTTTTTACACAGGAAAAATTAAAACAGAATAGACTGAAAGGTAATTATCGACAGTAACGAAGGCAACTCCGATGATGTTGACTTTGACGTATATTGTTCAGGTCATCATAATGAACAACTTTTAAGTGGTTTTAGCCGTAGCTCGTTTAATTAAAAAGTTAACTTAATTAAAATTATTAATAAAATTAATTAAGTGTAATGCAATTTTGGTACAATATACATTGAAATATAGTGAACTGTACATATACAGAGTATTCCCAAAAGGTGGTACCAAATTTTAGGGGTATGTAGTACTCGTTAAAACAAACCAAAAACTCTTAATGAACAGTACTCCAAAAACCTTTTATTTCTGAGTTATGAAGCATTTTGTTCTATGAAAAATAGAAAATAAATGAAATCTACAATAAATGTTCAATGTGCCTTTGGCTCATATCAGTACACATTTCGGCATGTTTCGTCATTGAAGGTTAAAGAGTCCAGGTTTATTTCGTATTTGTTGACAACAGTTTCCAAGTCTCTTAGTCAGTTCATTCACGGACGCCCGTATGTGACCACCTAATTATGCAGGGATTGTTGTATTCAACTTTGGATTGTGGATCGTGTCTAGTTTTGTGTTATCTGAAAAATGGCTAATTTTTACACAAATTCTGAAATGACGGATATTTATTTTATGTATGGCAGAGCAAACATGGAATAAATCCGGAATCTTTGAACGTGTTCGCTCTTCAATGAGGAGACGTGCCGAATTGTGTGTTGAAATGGACGGAGGGCACATTGAACATTTATTGTAAATTTTAGTTATTTTTTATTTTTCACAGAACAAAATTCTTCATAATTCAGAAATAAAAAGTTTTCGGAGTACTGTTCATTAAAAGTTTTTGGTTTGTTTTAACGAGTACTACATACCTCTAAAATTTGGTACCACCTTTTGGAAACACCCTGTATATGTAGACGTGTAGTTCTCATGTACATGTAAGTATTATAAGTATATAAACAGAAATGTATATATATGTAAACATTAGTCTTTCGTATTCTTCAGTTGTTGTTGAAAAGCAATCGAGTACAGTATCTCTTACTTTTGTGGAAAATGTTGCACCATGAATTTCTACACTTAACACATAATTATGAAGAATTAAGATTAAATATTTAGGTGAAAAGAAAGTTGTTCAAAAGTAAAGTGTCTGCGTTGCAATGTGAATATATACATAAATATACTAAATACTGAACATCTTATTTTCCATTGTACAAAAACATATAAACAAGTGATGAAAGAAAATGGAAGCGACAAACATGTAATTTTAAAATAAGTGCTCTAACAGGAATTTGATTGGCACGTGATTCAATCGATTTATCGAAAATATGTCGTTTGATTTGTTATTTCATGTTGCTGATTCTCCACGTCAAATATTTTTACAAGCAGAACTATCTATTTACGCAGAGAGAACGATTTATTGAATCAAATAAATGCTTTTTGAAATAGACCAAACAAATTATTTGGTTGACACAACAAAAATATTTCTTTAAAACTAAGCCGCAAGTAAATATTTTTGTTGCATCAAACAAAATTTTGTTCGATCAATCAAAAAATTCATTTGGATTTTTCCAAAAAAGTGTTTTTTTCATTCAACCAAATCGTTCTTTCCGTGTAGAGCTGTAAACTATAAACTTTTGTCGTGAGGTACGTTTTACAATTTTTCACGTTATATACACACTTATTGCACAGATATACACACACATACATACACACGTACACTCATATAGACATATAATGAACATCTTATATATATAGCTTCTAGCACAATGAATATCACATGACGAAAATTCACAGTTGATGATCTAAATATGATTGAAATCGACAAAACTAAGTTCAGTAAATATCATCGTGGACATATCATGAATGGTCAATGGTTATTTGGAAGAATTGAAAAAAACACAGGTCGTTTTTTTATTGTTCCTGTAGAAATTTGAACATTTGGCATCTTAGTTTCGATTATACGTCATCGCATTTTATTAGGAACTATTATTCACAGTGATAGTTGGCGAGCATATGATTCATTAAAAAATTATGATTATATACATAAAAAAGTAAACCACAATGAAAATTTCATAAATCCTCAAAAAGGAGTCCATATTCAAAATATAGAACATCTGTGACGTGATATATGAAGAGGGATTCCCTTTGGATTGAAGAATATGGTATTAAAAATAAGCATTACTCTCACTATATAGCTGAATTTTTAAACGCAAATATCAATATTATGAATATATTGATAAATTGTTTTGATATTATGGCAATATTCTATCC
This sequence comes from Odontomachus brunneus, assembly GCF_010583005.1. Taxonomy (NCBI): domain Eukaryota; kingdom Metazoa; phylum Arthropoda; class Insecta; order Hymenoptera; family Formicidae; genus Odontomachus; species Odontomachus brunneus. The sequence continues at coordinate 1,132,652 of NW_022639534.1, forward strand.
TGATTTAAAATGATCTTGAAGTCAATTATAACGAATAAATAAAATAATTACGTTATAAGTTCACTTTTTAAATTTTTTTTTTAATCGGATATAAATACATGAAATTTTTTAAGTGAAACAATTTGGTGCACAGTACATATACATTAAAGTACAGTAAAGTACAGTACAGTAAAAATAACAGCACACGTACATGCGCTGGGAAGGGACTCCGCCCCTCCCCCCGCACTTCCATCCAAAAAACCAACTGTAACCTAATCCATCTATTAAAATATGGTAAACCGTACAACGCACATATATGCACAATACGTACAGTTTACCATATTTTAATGTATACTATATACTAAAATTACGTTCCATTTGTAAAACTTCTTTTGTTAATAACTTTTTAATAAACAACGAGCGACAGTTAAAACCACTTAAATGTTGTTTAGTATGATGTCCTCAACAATATAAGTCAAGGTCGACATCATCGAAGTTGCCTTTGTTATTGTCTGATAATTATCAGACTCTCCTCCGCAATTTATGTAAGAACGTAGAACGGATTGAGGTAAACATTGCTTGGCAAATTTGTTTTATTTATTTCAATTTACTCAAAAACATTACATTAATTTATTACAATAACTAAAATAACATCGAAAAAATGAATTTACTCTATGAGGGGATTGACAATCGCTTTCACACATAATTTCTTTACTGCATCAGCGAAGCTACTTAGTTATAACGTTTTTTCTCAGCAAATAATAGATTTGTTGAATTAATCAAACCATTTTTTCTCGTGGCACATTTGAATGCAAAATTAGATCAAAATTTCATAATTGAGTCACGCGATTAGGGTAAACTCGGATAAGATAGCCATACTTTTTTAAAATGCAAAAACAAATACATTTTTTATTGTTATTTTTTAATAGCGTTTGGCACATTACTGAAACCTACAGTACATAATACTATCAGAGTTAAAAGGAAAATACTTCAGTAAAATTATTTATTACAAAAATATCAAAACATGAGCCATTGGCCATCTTACCTAAATTTTTCAGATAAGATGGCCATAAAGGAATAGATGATCCATACCTATTTTATGTTCAAGCTTCTGTACCTATTATTTTATAAAGTAATGAAAAAAAAATAATTTAACATATTTATTTTAATATAAAATATTTAATACATATTATTTGTGAAAAATATAATACACATATAAAATAGAAACTTCTATTACAAAACTTAAATTCTAAATGCAATCTGTTGATCAAAACATATTGCACATGAGATTTAATTACTGTAATATTGAAAGTAATGTTTGAAACATAACGACTTTCGCTTTATAAATGTTCGTAGAATGATAGTGAGCTATCTTATCCGAAATGTGAGTAAAAGACGACCATAGTATTTATAAACAAATAGTGAAAACAGAAATAAAAATGCATGTTGTATTACAATTTATATACTACACATATCTAATGTTGATTGCGATAGCTTAACTGTAATTTATTCGATGTTGCAGCAAGTTTTAGTGGACACATGAGAAATTTTACAGGCAGTCGAAGATAAAAATATAGCATAATATTCATAATTTTGCTATTTCGAAAAATGTACGCACATACCCTATGATAAATATCGATTATCTTTGTGACTGATTACATACATGCATTGTTTTGCAATTATCTTTTCCGTACGGCCATAATACTCGAGTTTGCCCTACAGATATAAATAGCGCGCATATCATAATTCAATAAAAAAATTTGAATCTAATTCTGTGTAAAAATCTGAATATCTCACATGAGACAAATTTCAAGTGACAATTATTAATGCGGTCCTCAGTCACTAAGCAAATAAAACTAGTTATCCGCGTGCAAAGTTGATTACAAATCCGCTCAACTAATAAAATTTTTAATCGCGATTCTATTCTTCGCGCGACTTATTTCATAATTCCAACAATTTACCAATAACTGAAATGTAGGACATTATTTTCTCAAGAGCAAGATAAATTTTCCTCGGTTAATTTTTAGGACACACGGCTTTTCGCGAAGATCTATTTCAAGAAACGGAACAAAACGAAAGTTCAGGCGAAATGCTTCGAAACGGCACGAATCTTTACATAAATCCTTGCGCGGAATCTCATTACGCGTCGTTCCCTATCCCCGGAGATGTTGCATGGCGGAAATCGATATCCACTGAACCATTTCTCTCTCTCTCTCTCTCTCTCTCTCTCTCTCTCTCTCTCTCTCTCTCTCT
>NW_022639534.1:1135638-1136048 GCF_010583005.1 Odontomachus brunneus
CTCTCTCTCTCTCTCTCTCTCTCTCTCTCTCTCTCTCTCTCTTTCTCTCGCTTCTTTATTTTAGCCGCACTGATGCTCTCTCATAAACACTCATCTCAGTCCTGTCTCTATCCCAGCCGCGGTTCTGCGATTTTACGCCTTTTTGTCGTACACACAATAAAAGTCACAGGCGAGCTATCGATTGCGCTTCAACTGCATTCTCGTGCTCATTCGAAATGCCAAGCGGATATGAGTTGCATTTCCATCTACTCGTGGAATTGCTTACTCGTCAGAGAGAAGATTTCCAGCATCCCCTTCGGCACTCCAATGTCACCATTGTTACTTTTACATCGGGCTTCAGCACATAACTCTTACCATCCGCAATTTCTTATAAAATTAATATAATTTCAATTGCAAATATTTTCCCTCCC
>NW_022639534.1:1143162-1152038 GCF_010583005.1 Odontomachus brunneus
TCTCTCTCTCTCTCTCTCTCTCTCTCTCTCTCTCTCTCTCTCTCTGACGTAATCAATGTGCATTGTATGCCACTTGTTTACCGTTTTTTTATCACAGTCGTTTCTTCCTGCAAAGAACAGAAAATTCATAAATCATTCGTGATTTATTTGCGAAACTTCGTTCGGATTTTACTCGTCACGATAACATCTTAAGTAGTACGCTTGGAAAAGTTTCGTGGTAAAATATTAAATTCTTTTGGCTTACTTAAACTACTCCCAAACAACATAACGTCTAAAATCGTGGCATAAGACATCTTAGAGACGTCTTATGTCCCGAAGTCTTATAGAGATGAGTCAAGATGTCTTAGAAACGTATTATGCCCTAATTTTGGACATCGTGTTGTGTGAGTTGTATCTTCTTTAACTTATATACGGAAAAAGTGATTTGGTTGATTCAGCAAATCCCCATAGCTTGCTAGGTAAAATTAAACAAACTAAACTATTTGCAAATGCAACAAAGATCTCTAATTTCCTGTGCCAATTGGTGACAATTGTATATCTATTTTTCCTAATAAATAAGTTAACATAAGTCCATATTTAACCTATAATATTTAAACATATAATTATCCTAAACATATAATATATATTAACATGTACATATAATATATATTAACATATATATTAACATGTATTAATATACATTAACATGTTTTCTTATCCTAAATTTCGTATCCTAAATTTCGTATCCTATATTTCTTATCCTATATTTCGTACATCACTAGTTACAGTAGTTTTGAATAAAATTGAAAGTCACATAGTAAATGCTGAAATATCACAATTTTACAAGCGTATTGCTAACGGTAACTGTTGAAACCGACTTTTAAAAGTTGACAATTAATATCACATGTCTTTTAAGTATGTCCAGTTATTCTTTAACTTCAAGCGAATTAAATAGTCATGTCAAAGTTGAGAAAAGATTAAAGATATATTTTATATAAGCATAGGAAGTAATAACAAAATATATCTAATTTCCGTAATTAATACATATATGTCACTAATTAATACTAGAATATCTATTTATCCCCAGTGACAACCTGAATAAGTATGACATAAAATAGTGTAAACATTCTTATTTCTAAAAAGGACATGTGGCCCGTCAATTTTATTCGTTATAGAGTTTCGAAATAGCATTAATATCATAACTTCTGTTCTTCCGGAACTTATCACATAATATAAATATGAATTATTTGTCTTTAAATTGACATGTTTAAGTTAGCAATACGTTAGTAACACATTCATGATTCTGTATCGATTTGTTATATTCATTACATGTGTGTATGTGTTTGTGTATGATAACTTTTATTCATTTTTATTAATAAATCTATATATTTCTTGTTTTCGCGACGAGATTACTTACAAGTAACACTACCCAAGTGCCACGCGTCGATCTTCTTGAAACTTTGCACACATGTAGTACATCGAAAAACATTAGACACGTATTTTTTATTTTGGCTAACAAGGCATTTTAAGGTTAGAAAACGCATTCGAAAATTTAACACTATAGCACAATGATAACTAACGCTACTCCTGAGCATCATTCTTTTAGAGCTTTTACGACATTACTCTATTATAAATTCATTGTCTGAATATTTCTGAAATCGCTAATTTTGACATTAGTTTTGCAAAATTCAAAATGGCGGACCGAAATCGCAAACATTTCAAAGACTTTATTCAAAGTCAGTTTCGAAGAAATTTTTTAGACCCATGATTACGATTACAAACTAATGTCAAAATCATAATTAGCGACTTCACAAACATTCAGACAATGAAATTATAATAGAGTAAAAGCTGTAAAATAATGATGCTCAGGAGTAGCGTTAGTTATCATTGTGCTATAGAGTGTTAAATTTTCGAATGCGTTTTCTAATCTTAAAATGCCTTGTTAGCCAAAATAAAAAAATACGTGTCTAATGTTTTTCCATGTATTACACGTGTACAAAGTTTCAAGATCGGCGTGTGGCACTTGGATAGTGTTACTTGTTAGTCACTAATTCCCTAATTGAGAACATTTTGGCACAAAATGAGGTAAAACTAAACCGTCATAAACACTAATTGGTACATTAATCACTTTTGAAAAATATTATAAATACAGTAATACCTTCTCATATAAATTAGAAAAATATAACGCAATTAAAACCTTAAATGTTCAAGCTTTCCAGCAAAAATATTTTATATATTTATATTTATAATATTTTATTTACTCAAATATAAGTTAATACTAAGTTAATGAGGTTTTCAATTATGCCAGAAAATCTTTCTTTTCCGTATTGCAAATTCCATTTCATTTATGCTATTTAACACTAAGAGAGAAAATATCTAAAAAATAAAATATATTTATTGGATGGGTATTTACACACACACACACTTATACTAATATAACATATTTTTCAAATAAGAAAATATTTATTTATATAATAGGTTTTAAAATGATATATTTTCATAAAACCTTAACTTTTCATGAAAGTATTTGTTTATTAAATGAGAGAATTTAGATTCAAGTAATTATTAGTACTCACCGAATAAATATTTTTGTATTTTTTAGGTATTTTTCTCTCACAATATATTTTAGAAAATTTAAATTAGAGATATATATTTTATGTTATATTTTTCATGATTCTTCGAAAACAATAGTAATAAAGAGGAAAGAAATTTATAGATGTGCTTATGTAAAAACGCCCTGAAGAGAATCGTGCAATCATTTTAAATCACTGAAGAGGTTAAACCGTCGTTGGTCAGAGATATCGCGAGACACAAGCTGTTTTATTGGATCGCGGAACAAGAAGGAAATGTCGTGCGCATCAATTATTCCGTTGGACCGCGAATATACGGAAACGGCTTTCGCATTTCTTGACCGACCGGTGACATTATCGGATCGAAGTAAAAATAATGACGTTCGACCTCGCTCCCAACCTTCCCGAATCCGCTCCTATTCAGTATATGTGTATATGTGAGAATATGTCATAGTTTCCCGTTTTTGCTTAGCAAAGGGATTCGCGCAGTTAAACTTAATAATAATCAGACGGAGAGAGAAGAAGGACGAAAATAGAAGTAGCTTCGGAGATTGCGTCGTATTAATATAATGGAAGTATCGATCAGTCTCTAAAAATAACTCGCGGCTAAAAGCAGCCTATCAGGAAGGTGTCGGTCACGAGGGCCATCATCGTGAACCTTGCCGCCAATCTTTTTCCATTCGCTCGCGGGGAATTAACGTGACAAAACGGTAGCTTATTTGCACGGACGGATAACTACGTAGCAATATCTCAAAGCCTCGATCTTCCGGTTTTTTTTCGTTGATCAAGCTCGCGCCTGTTGCAATTTCGCAAAAAATTATGGAGAGCTTCGCTTTATAAGAGAGCGGCGGCGAAAAATGTTCCCGATAAACAGATCGTCGATCAAAGGTACGTTCGTGTGACGTCACGTATAACGATAACACATACACGGCAAAAAGCGGCTTGCTTGATTCAACTAAATTTTACAGCTTGCTGGACAAAATAAACACAGAGAGAATTTTATGATAAAAATTACTGTAAAGTTTTGTACCAGGAAAGTTTTACCTTCATTTATTATTCTTCCGTTTTATATATGCTATTTATACACGAGAAAAATATCTAAAAAATAAAATATACTCATTCAGTAGTTGTTTACTTATACTAATATAAAATATTTTTTAAATAAGAAAATATATATTTATATAATAGTTTAAAAAAAACATATTTTCGTAAAACTTTAGCTTTTTATGGAAGCAATTATTTATTCTACTTAAATACAAGAATTTAATATAAATAATTTATAATTATTTATAAATTTTTATAAATTTTTAAAATATAAATTATTTATAGATTTTATTTAAATAAAATAATTTAATAATTAAGTTTAATAATTTAAAGAAATATTAATTTAAATTTAAGTAATTATTAGTACTCATCGAATATTTTTTTTTTATTTCTTAGATATTTTATCTCTCAGGTTGTATTTTAAAATTTGCAGTTATTGAAAAATTTAATATGATTATTAGAAAAATAAGTTGTATTGACTAAACGTGATAAAACTGAAAAGAATTTATATAAAAAAGAAGTAATTATATATTACAATTATGATTACATGTTATAAAAAAGCTATCATATATTCTCTTTGTATAAAACTAAATAGATTTGCAACTCCTTAAGAAACGAATATGTCCCAAGCAATTGTGTGTGTCAACCTGTTTATTAAACAAAGTCAATCCTGTAGATACCATATTAACTATTATGAATTAAGTTGTAAAATAAATTTATTAATTTAAATAACGTAATAAATTTAACTAATTAATTTAACCATTGTAAATATTTATTAATCTAACCGAAAAACTCATGCTACATTTATTCAACAAACAATCAATGTACTTATATTGTTTATCGATTTTGCAAAGGGATTAGCTACGGTTGTATCAGTACGTGCATAACACTGTTAAAGAAATTTAGCACATAAGATATTTTTCTATCACTATTCATTGTCTATATTCGAATATTTTTAGTACGCAAGAGAATACTCTTGTCTATTTAAAAATTATATATTAAATGGACATCAGAAGTATATGAGTGATGTCATACGGAAGAAAAGATTGGTTGAATTGACATAACAGTGACTGAGCTAAATATGGTTTGGATGAAGAAAACAGTATTTGGGTTCTTAACTACTTCGTTGGCATTAACGCACTTTTGCGTCAAATAAAGGATGAGCCAAAATTGGTATTGACACATTAATGCGCACATCATTTAATATTTTTTCCGTTAGAAAGATTTTTATCAAACTCAGTACAGGGGTTTTTGGGATCGCTGATTTTAAATCTGAACTCTAAATTTGAAAATTCAAAATAGCGGATTCAATATGGCGAACCAAAAAGCAAAAAGTGACTTGATTTTTATGAAACCTGGTATTCGGGAGTTTTTGGGGTCGTTACTTTCGAATTTGAGGCTAGTTTTGTCAAATTCAAGATGGCGGATCCAATATGGCGGACCAAATAGAAAAGTGATTTGGATAAAACTTGGTACTCGAAGGTTTTTGGGGTCAGTTAATTTAATGAATACACGAGATAATTTGATATTTTCGGGTTGTCGATTTTTAACAACAAATAACGGGTAACGGATTTTTAATAACGGATAACAAACGAGGATGTTGAAAAAAATAAATTCCTCCTGCTAAATTTTCCTGGGAATACATATTAGATTTGTTTATTGGATATGGGCGATGTAATTAAGACGTCAAATCTAGAATATAAGTTCTAATAGAGATACACGCTTGAGAGGAGATGTACATTAATGCCAAAGTTGAATGATGTGTCAAATTAGCTGTCTGTCATTAGAAATCAATCAAATGTTAATACAATACTATCTTGTTATGCAAAATATCCATGACGAGAATAATTCACGTATGTGCTGTCAGAATAATGAACAAGTTGCTTCTTCATATCGTCGCGTGCGATATGCGCTGTTTTCACCTAAAAACAATTTCAATCAATAACATGTACGCCATTCTGTTCGACAATCTCTTTTGCCATTTTTCATATAATTTCATACTTCTCTTGTAAAACTTTTATACTTTTTCAATGAAGAAATGTTCCAAGTGGTCTTTCATATCTTCGCTTCAAAGAAGCGAAGTTTATACCGTGAAGAGAATTTTACAGTGAGTGAAACAGATGATAATGAGAAGGGACAATGTCAGATGAATATAGTGGATGAGGCAAAACGTGCCAGCCGATCTCTGACATTTTCTTGGAAGCAGAAAAGCATAATGCACCGGAAAAACTCGTTATTGCCTTCCATTTTTGAGCCGCAAAACAGACAATTTTATTCTTTTGAACACTATCATTTATGCTAGGTAGATACCATTAATATATTTACATAAATAAAAATTCTATTCATTTAAAGTATCGAGTATTGTTTATTCGGTTTAAGTAAACAATAGTCGGTTTAAATAAAAAAATTTTGGTTTAAGTAAATATTAATGGTACTCACCTAATAAATATTTGTTAAGTTTTCAATATTTTATTCTCAGTGTAGACAGAAATCCGTACAAACTTATAGATTTTAACCTGATATCTTTTTTTATATTTAATACTCACGTGTTCTTTTGAACACTATCATTTATGCCAGGTAGGTACCATTAATATATTTACTTAAATCAAAATTCTTTTCATTTAAAATATTGTATTTCATTTAAAGTACCGAGTACTGTTTAGTCGGTTTAAATGAAAAGAATTTTGATTTAAGTAAATATTAAAGGTACTCATCTAATAAATATCTGTTAATTTTTCAATATTTTTTTCTCAGAGTAGGCAGAAATCCGTACAAACTTATAGATCTCAAAACCTAATATCTTTTTTTATGTTTAATACTCACGTTAGCCCATAATGACAGACGTAGAGCTGGTAAGTTATGTAATTCGATGCTTTATAACGGGAATGTCCGCATTCTAAATAAATCGTCGCTCAAGCAAGCTGCAAAGGTAAAAATGATAAGAGAATTGGAATCAATCATCATTAATTGGAAGTCACCCTAAAAGTATAGATTTGAACTGTGAGCTGTTATAATCAGGCAAGTTGTGAACAAGCAATTATATTATTTCTATTATATTACTTTATTATCATTAATATTGTGACGTGGCAGTTGTGAAGGCGCTCGTCACAATGTGCGAAACATCCGAGCGTCCGAATTTGCGAACGTCATCCGTTACCACGTTCCATATTCCGTGTCGAGACTTGGTTTTTTTAGCGTTCCAGTTAGGAGCCTTGAAAATTAGTGCAAGACAGTTGGTCCCGCGTCCTGTATAGTGTGTCCTAGGTTTTTTCTTTCCGACCACCAAGACTGTCCTTATAGAAATATCATACTAAGAATCATTGATAATTACTTATTTTCCGTATTAAAAATACTGGATAATAAGTAATTATCAATGATTCTTAGTATGATATTTCTATAAGGGTGGAGAAGCCAGAGGACAACGAGGGACCAGGATCACAAAGATGACGTTAATCTCTCTCGACCAAGTGATCATATTTTAAATTAGCACTACAAAGAAAGCAATGTTGTCGTTCCGGAGCCAGATAACGTGGGCTACGTTTGTTTTCAGGCTGACGCTCGAGATATGCCGAGGCGAAAAGCACGAGACGTCGCTCAGCTGATGCCGACGCACGTGACGATCGCCGACAAAACAAGAGCAAGGTGCTTCGATCCAAACATCGCGAGGCACCTCACGAAAGAAAGAAATGTCTCGAGACAAAAACCGTCTCGAGATCGAAAGAGTTACCGTATCGCTCAACGTGATTGGCGGAGCGGAAATAACGAAAAAGAAGGAAAATAAAGGAGCAGAGGAGATCTTCCAGACAGTCGTTAGAGAGGCGTACGACAAGCCTTACCGATTTCGAAGAGTTGCTAGCGAGACATACGAGAGTGAGCAGCGAAACTATCGAGAGCCGTTGTCGATACGAAAATTGCGGCGAAGTCTATTACGATTCGTGAGAGCCTCTTTGGGATTACCGAGCAAGTGCGACTCAAGCGTCCACATAACGTCAAGTAAAAGCTACCGAGGGAGGCGAAAGCACGAATGAAAGGGAGAGAGAGCGAGAGCGACGTCCAGAGGCGGAGAACGAGACCCGAAGGATCCAAAGCCAAGGAAAAGTCGGACTTCTGTAAGATCTCCCAACTGTCCTTTTCGTCATAATTATCGTTCGTGTCGTTTCCGTATTGCGTGTAGAGTGGTAACGAGTATCGGATATCGTCCGAGGCTTTCGCCTCGGTCGCGCGAAATTGAGTAACGAATGCAAATCAAAACTAAGGCGCGATTTTACGATTAGTCATTTATCAAGGCAGCAGCCTCCCGATTTTAAATAAATCGAATTATTACCGAAACGCCGAGTGGAAGTCATTTGCCAACTAATCCCGTCACCGATTTCGAACAACCCATCCCATCTCCGATTGAAATCACAAAGGGGCTACTGGTCCCGTAGGGTTTTCTGTCTCGCGACTCTCTTAGAAGACTGCGAACGATATCTTCAAAGCTTGCGATATCGCAGTAGAAAGCGTATCCACGCAGTGGTGAAGGACGTAGGATAAAACTCGAAGCGATCTCGAAGCCTTCCTCTCAGCCGAGCGGCAATGTCGAGGAGGACAATAATATTGTTACAATATTATATATACAATAATTATATATATATATAATAATTTATATATACAATAATATATTATATACTAATAATAGAACTTATATAATAATGTTTTATTTTAAATGTATCATTCACGTAGTAGCATTAAACGCGTTAAAAAGAAATTATAGCTTGGGAAATAATTGTTATACCTAGTAGGTTGCGTAAAAGACATAACAATTGTACTAATAGAACCAAATTTTGAGGCCCAGTTCCACAATCTCCAGTTAACTTAACTGGTTATTTCATTGAACTTGACCAATCGTATTTGATATTAAGAAGAGTTAATCAGAATCAACCAAACACTATTGGGACGTTTGACTATATAAGTATGGACTGCCAGTTACCCCCACTTTTCCTATTCTTACAATGTTTCGCTATGTAATCAACATCACGCGTGCTCCCAAGGATAAATATTAAAAAATCGAAACATGAAGTCAGATTTCGATGGTAAAACAAGAAGGAAGAGAGAGATGGAATATGACATACGCCGCGCTGTTTTATCACGTTTGATAAAGTGCAGAACCACTTACAGTATAAATAAAATATATATGTATAAACTTAACACGCAATAGTAAAATAAAGACAACAATAAGTGTATAAATAAATATATATATATATATATATATATATATATATATATATATATATATATATATAT
>NW_022639534.1:1152080-1152634 GCF_010583005.1 Odontomachus brunneus
CTTATTGTTGTCTTTATTTTACGCAATAATATATATATACATATATATATATATATATATATATATATATATATATATATTATTGCGTATACATAGCATATAAAATATATTATTAAATAAACATAAATATTGTATAATTAATAGATTCAATAATACATACATATGTATTATTGAATTTAATTATGCAATATTTGTGTAATTATATAATATTATTACCCGCTAAAAATTATGACTTTTGTTAACTTGTGTCTAAAAAAATCTGTTTAGACATTGCAATGCATTTACTTTCACAAAATAATTTTATTTGAAAATAAAATGTTATTAATTTAACCCTTTGCGGCATACATTTTTCTTTACACGGAAAACAACTGAAAATTGTTACCCGGGGGTTTTCGGGGTCGCTGATTACGAATCTGAAGTCAGATTTTGAAAATTCAAAATGGCGGATCCAAGATGGCCGTCCGAAAAGCGAAAAATTACCCAAACTTGATCATACTGAGTTCTCGGGGGTTTTCGAGGTCGCTGATTACAAATCTGAAATCAGATTTTGAAAA
>NW_022639534.1:1152644-1152771 GCF_010583005.1 Odontomachus brunneus
ACAGTATAAATAAAATATATATGTATAAACTTAACACGCAATAGTAAAATAAAGACAACAATAAGTGTATAAATAAATATATATATATATATATATATATATATATATATATATATATATATATATA
>NW_022639534.1:1152939-1171338 GCF_010583005.1 Odontomachus brunneus
ATATATATATTATTGCGTATACATAGCATATAAAATATATTATTAAATAAACATAAATATTGTATAATTAATAGATTCAATAATACATACATATGTATTATTGAATTTAATTATGCAATATTTGTGTAATTATATAATATTATTACCCGCTAAAAATTATGACTTTTGTTAACTTGTGTCTAAAAAAATCTGTTTAGACATTGCAATGCATTTACTTTCACAAAATAATTTTATTTGAAAATAAAATGTTATTAATTTAACCCTTTGCGGCATACATTTTTCTTTACACGGAAAACAACTGAAAATTGTTACCCGGGGGTTTTCGGGGTCGCTGATTACGAATCTGAAGTCAGATTTTGAAAATTCAAAATGGCGGATCCAAGATGGCCGTCCGAAAAGCGAAAAATTACCCAAACTTGATCATACTGAGTTCTCGGGGGTTTTCGAGGTCGCTGATTACAAATCTGAAATCAGATTTTGAAAATTCAAAATAGCGGATCCAAGATGGCCGACGGAAATGTGAAAATTTACTTGATCGAGATAAAACTGGGTACTTTATGTATTCTGAATTTTGAATTTATAAGTCTGAGATCAGATTTGAATTTTCAAAATCTGATTTCAGATTTGTAATCAGCGACCTCGAAAACCCCCGAGAACTCAGTATGATCAAGTTTGGGTAATTTTTCGCTTTTCGGACGGCCATCTTGGATCCGCCATTTTGAATTTTCAAAATCTGACTTCAGATTCGTAATCAGCGACCCCAAAAACTCTCTAGATATCATCTTCAAATTATTTTATACTGTTAATTACTCAGAATTACATTTATTTAAAAAAAAATCGTTATTTTTAAATTAATTTATTTATAACGTTCAATTAATTAACAATAACATTTGTTTTCTTTTTTATTTCTATGAAGGGATGTTCTCTAATACATATTTATATGCTTTTTGTCATTAAAACTAATTAAATAGTGTTTCAAAAATGTAAAAAAGTGTACGGAAAAAGGTGTCACTCAGGAGTGACACTATGCCGCAAAGGGTTAATTAATATATATTTGTGGTTCTCTAATATGTCCAGTTCTTTGACATGTATGTAAAAATTAACGAATATCAAGCATTGAATTAGTAAAGATATAGGTTTGCTACTATACGTGAGTTCACAATATGTCATCGAAATACTGAGATTCGCCACTTATCCCTTGGAGACGCTCTTCATGTTGATTACAGCGTGAGAATGCCAATTGGCAGTCCATACTTATATAATCAAAGATTGGGACTTAACCGATAGTTAAAATTAAACGGATGTTGTGGTACTTGGCCTGAAAATAATTATTTATAGAGACTCTTGTAAGAGTTTCCAAAAATAACCTCGCCAAATAAGCATTCGGTGTATAGAGGGTAACCCAGCGTGCGATACACTCAAAAAATCCTCAAGTCATCGCTCGCGTTGGCTTATATAGCTAAGCTTCGCTAAGATTTAACTGCGAGCGATAGCCCGACGAAGCCGCGTCGCGGTGACGATGCGAAGTAGCTCCGGCAGGCAGACGCCGATGAGTATTGCGGCGCCTGAAGCACGGCCGCCCATCATACTCCGTCTGTACGGAACAATATTGTTTTGGTTTCTCGTATCACAAACAACAACATTTTCATTATAGTTACGTTTCAAGCGATCTCTTGCTATATGACATATAACTGTCTCCTTCCACTGTTATAAATCGACCGCGATATGACATCTGTACGCTATCGATTGGGACAAAAGTGAGAATAAAGCGAATCTTATACAGAGTTCAGTACGATCTACATGCTTTGGCTGACCTTCAGCTCGCTCCACCAAACGCTATTCCCCTAACGTCTTTCCCGAGCGAGCAGCCCACAAGCTGCGCGAGGCTCAGTAACATATGACGCGTGAACTTGTTTCCAAATGCTTTTCGCCATTTTAAATTTTGAATTTTTTACCTCATATTCATATTCAACGATCTGAACAAGAGATACTCTAGATATCGAGTTTTATAATAATCACATGTTTTTCATATTTTGGTCGCCATATTGAATCCGCCATTTTGAATTTTGAAATTTAGACCATATATTCATATTCAGTGACTTGAAAAAACCCCTAGATACCTGATATCTTTAAAATCCGATCACTTTTTTGTCTTGCCACTTATGGCACGCATAGTGAAATTCTACCTGCCACGTAAGGGGTTAAGAATCGAATTTAGTTCGTGAGAATTCTTGACCTCTCATCCAAATTTTTAATTCGAATTACACGCAAACTAGTGGCACGAGGACTTTTGGTTCATGTACTAAAAAAAGTAATAGCTGGTAAGAATGTGACGTTTAAACATTGTTAAGTTATTTCAATTGCTTGTCATATACCAAAAAGCAAAGTTACTATAAAATCGTTTTTTACCAGATTGCCAAATTAAGGTGTCAATGTTTTATGTAAGTAGCTTATTTTTCTTGGCTATATTATACGTGATCAGAATTTCTGTACCACCAAACTAATCACGAACAAAAGAAAAAAAAAAGATTCAAGTATAACTATTCTTTGCGATAATTTTAATAAAATTTGCATTTTATAATAGATTCATATCGCAAGAATTTGAAGCTATTAATGATTTTTTATTAAAAAAATAATATATATTTCATATACAAAAGAAATTGACAATACTATTTTGACAAATTGGAATATGTAATATTTTAAGTATTTTGACAAAAACTCTTAGAGTGCTAATTTCTCAAATTCAGAAAAATTATATATTTTTATGTAAAATTATGTCTTCTTATTACGTTTCTCTTTATTTTTACAATATATTTGCGATCATTTCTATATATAATTCTGCTCTACAAATTTAAAAGTATATTTATTATTTTTTACAGACATTTATTAGCACTTTTACGAGATGTAAATAAGCGAAGATGAAAACTATTCTAGTGTCCCAAATAATGTGTCCAAGGTATGTATACGATGTGAAGGTTAACTTGTCAACTAATGCGTCGATACAAAACATTAAATGGAATGTAGTCAAATTCTCCCATAATTCTCTTTCTTGACGAACGCGAAATCGTAATGAATTCCTCCCACATAGAAAAGATGCCTAATTTCACTAGAAAAATGACGACTTTGAAATCCACAATATAATAGATTATATTAGACTCGATTAGTAACGTCTGCATACTTGGCCGGACGCGAATAAATTCGCAATTTGAGAAGCCGCATCCAAATGATCACTTGATGACACGTCAGTATCGATCTATATTCATGGCGTTTTACCTAACGAAGCTTCTGCGCACATCGGTAGTATAACTCCAGATTTAGGAGGCATTATGTAAATGTACATTTTTGCGTAGAAATTTGTCCGGCGGTCTCACGCGCGCTCGACAGAGAGAACCTGTATCGTCGCGCGTAAAGGAGGAAAAAAATATCGAGAGATTTCCTATTTAAACTTTGCCTGCGCCGCGAAAGACTCAACAAACGCGCGCGTACGAGCGCAACTACTAAAGTGGGTCGCCGGTATCTTAAACTCTCGTCGAAGGGGTTTGCTTTCAGCCTCGCGTCTCGCAGCTAGCCAATTCTTTCCCGGGGCTGCTTCGTTCTGGTCGCTTTTTCCGCTATATTATACAGAGTGTCGGACAATTCATGACACACCCGTTGTATGCTGAGTTAAAGAACTCATCAAACTGAACATAAAATTCCTCAACCATCTCGCAATCACGTAAAATTTTAATTATTAATTATTCATTAAAGAGAATTGGTGAATGTTTACACGCGATACAGTAGATGAGCTGTGTAACTGTATATTAAATCAAATCGTACCAAAAGTCTTCTACCATTTTGCAAATAACCATTTAAATTTTTAATTGTTAAAGAGGATCAGTGCATTTTTATTGCACATAATCCACATGTATAATGTGGATCTTCCTCAATAAACATATAAAACTTCTTTAATAAGTATCTAAAAATCTACGTTGTTATTTACAAAATGATAAAGAACTTTTTTGTTCAGTTTGGCCTACTCTCTTAAAATGAATTAGTGAATAGTCACTGATATCAGTTATAAATATAGCACTGAGCAGTTTCAGTGCTATACTTATAATTGCAAATCAGTATATATTCATTGCTTTCAATGATGTTTCGCTGATTCACTTTGAGAGAGTAATGTACAAGCACAAGACGGCAGAGGTCGTCATCATGTCTACCGTATCGTGTATGATTATTCATCAATTCTTTATAAATCAATAAGTCAAAATTTAACATGGTCATGTGCGAAATGGTAGAGGAATTTTGTGTTCAGTTTGATGAGTTCTGTCTGCACGCAACGGGTGCGTCATGAATTATCAGACACTGATCGTGTAAAGACGTCAAGTAATGCATATTTCTTTTTTGCGGATGCGCGCGAAAAAAAATTATGATTAATGCATTGCTCATTCATGGCAATCGTTAATCAATGAGAAACTTCCGCAGTTTCAGGGAGTGTCAACGTCCTCTGGTATTAATAGCGCGTCTAGAATAGATATTACGTCCGCTATATAGGATGTTTAGAAATGCTCTCTGAACTGAATCAGTAAAAATGTTTTTTACATTGAATCAATAAAAGAGTATTTCACCGATTATCAATAAACATTTATTAATTCTCAGTAAAAATGCTTCTTAGCCGCTCTATCTTATATTATATCTCATTGATTAAGATCAGTGAAAATAAAATTTCACTGCAAAGTTTGTAGTATACAAATTCATTATAGGGGAACCTTGAACATAACGAAACCACGGAGTGTAATGGATATAATCAATAATTTTTTACAGAGATGCAACCATATAATAAAATGTTTTGCAATTATTACTATTAGATGTCTCTTACCGCATATTATCAGTTTGTTATATTATTTTTTAGCTGAAAGATACTACAAATTGTTTAATGCGTTTGCTGCGTTCTACACAATTGCATTGCAATTTGTTTGGTGCATTTACACAAGGTAAACAATGATAAGATTGTTTTTTTCTATTACCATATATATATATTAATGTTATTAGAAGATCTTTTCTCCTCATTTTAATTAAATACTTATCGATTATCTATGATATTTTGTACTACATAATTCAAATTTCTATATTTCAAGGTATAACAAAATGCCATTATGTCCTTAAAATGTTGCATTATTTCTTATCATATACTATGTTTCAGAAATTTGATATCAAAAATTACTATAAAAATCCCATCCTTCTGTGTTCGTGGCGTGATGCTATTTGTGTTTGCATCAATAACGGCATCCAAAAAATATAATCTTATTCTTAACGGAAATCCTCTTGTGTATGGCCCTAAGAGGATTCTTCTAATACCAAAAGTAAAATGTTGTAATATCCAGAAAAGAACTCTACCTCTCTAACACTCTAGAATTCTAGAAATGTACACTAACAAGGAACTCCACATAGGTGTTTAGCTCCAATTTGGATGAGCTTGAAATATATTGTAATGACCAAAAGAAGAGACACGTATTTTTTTATACGTGCTCAGGCGGACTTTTAGGGGGCAAAACACCCCTTTAAAAAAAATCGGTTTTTTTCTTTAGGAGTATATTTTGTCAAAAGTATAAGAGATAAAAAAAATTTCCTAGACAAAAATTAAATAGTTTTAGGAGTACTTTGCAATAACAAAATCAGATAGTTGAAAGTAGTGAAGTGGTGAGGGTATGTTGACAATCATAACATTTTTCAAATACCTGATTTTGTAGTATAGAGTTATTAGTATTTTGTAGTATAGATCAGAGTTATATTAGTATTTTGTAGTGTAGATCAGAATTATATTATTTTGTAGTTATATTATTTTGTATTATAGGTCAGACGTACTATTATTATCACTACCATTTATTATTCGAATATTATTACTTTTTTATAATAATTATAGTAATATCTGCTCGACAATCGTGTGATAATAGCCGCAAGCAGATAATAACTGAATAACGATGATCGAATAATCGATAATACCAATGAATAACAATAACTGGACAATAATAACTGATTAAAGACGAGGTAAAGAAATTGTCGTAACGGCACGTCCAAGTTGCTTTCCTATGCGTAATAACAATAAATAAATAATAACCGAACAAATTAAATAATAATTGAATAAAGAAGTAATAATACTCAAATATTAAATGGTAGTAATAATATATGTTCGACAATTGTGTGATAATATAAACAAGTGGATAATAACAAAATAATGATGATCGAATAATCGGTAATAACATACCTGGACAACGGCTCTAACAAAAACTCTAGGCTCCACAAAGGCTAGATAAACGTGCCGCCGTAACGGCCCTCTCGTGCCACTGACTGAGCGCTTGAGCGGGGAGGGGAGGGGGGGCGCGACCGGGTCATGTAAACACGCATGCGCGAGCACGCGTGTTCGAGCGTCACGCCACAACACTCTCAACCGTCGAGCACATCGGAACGCGTTATTTTCTAGATTATTCCGTGTCGATTTTTAATATGCGTTTTAACTTAGCGATAAATGAGGCGATAAATAAGACAAATTAAGATGCGTATTTCTCACGCGAGCAGATGTTGCAGGCTTTACCGCGACGGGTAATTACAGCGTTTCATTTACTTTTTCACTTGTTAGAGGAACATCGCGATCGAGTTTATCAATGCCGATCAAATATTATCATCATACATTTATATTATTCGAGTATTATTACTTTTTTATTCGGTTATCATTTAATTATTTTTATTGTGTATTGGGAAGCAACTCGAGCGTGCCGTTACGATAATTTCTTTTCCTCGTTTTGCTGTCGCGTGTAACTAATTGATACTAAATTATTAAATTAAATTAAATTTTTGTCGCAGAGATCCAATAGAGTAGACGCAGCCACGCGGCTCTAGGGGATGGGATGCTTGGGGGATGCTGCACCGGAGGATTCAGGTCGAACCTGTTTGAGTCGGCTCGAAGGTAAGCTTTACTAATTTATACCTATAATTAGAAATCCGACAAAACTGAAGATTTTTTGTTGGGAATCAAGTTCCTTAATGCCTCCATCGTCGTGTAACTAATTAATACTCAATTAAAACTGTTTTTTGTTGCAGAGACGAGCACTTGACTCTAAAGAGATACTGCGCCAAAGGATCTGACTCGGGCCTGGCAGAATTGGCGCGAAGATGAGTTTCACTAATTTAAATCCATAATTTTGTTAAATCCGAAAAAACTGGTAATTCTCTTGTTTCAAATCGAGTTGCTGAATGCCTCCATTGTCATGTGTAATACTAAACTGCATCTGTTTTCTGTTACAGAGACAAAACAGACGGCCAGCCGACTCTTAGAGTTACTTACTGCTGCGTCGGAGGATCTGACTCAGGCCGAACGAGGTTAGCTCGAAGGTGAGCTTCATTAATTAGCATTTGTAATTAGAAATTCGACAAGATTGATAATTCTCTTGTTCGAAATCGAAATAATTTGAATCGAATCAAAGATCGCGTTAAATAGTAATTATTAGATATACAAATAAGTTCGGTGCCTTTACTTTTAACGTTTTGTAACTCTGGTTCAAATTAAAAGTTTCTCCCGCCCTATGGTGATTTGAAAGTGCCAACCTTAAGCTTTAAGAAACACTACAGTAGTTGACGGCCTTGCCGACCTAACCTAAGAAAACAGTAGTTATCACGATGTCATCCGAAAAGGAGCATCTGAGGCACTGCATCCTTCTTGCTTTTCAGTTGAATAAAAATGCTCCTCAAGCTACCGAAATAATTTGTTCCGCTTTGGGTAAAAGTGTTGTAATTTATAAAACTTGTAAAAAGTGATATCAGAAGTTTCGGAGTGGCGATTTCAATCTCACTGATTGAGAACACAGTAAAATGCCAAAAAAAAGTTGAAGACGAGGAATTGGAGCAGCTGTTGGAAAAAAATCCCTGTCAGACGCAACAAAAACTTGTACAACAACTTAATGTAACTCAACAAGCTATTTCCGTTCATTTAAAGAAGCTTGGAATAATTTCAAAGGTAGGTCGTTGGATTCCTTATGTGCTCAGTCCCGAACACAAAACGAGACGTTATGACACGGCACTATCCTTGTTGTTACAATTTAAAAAAAGGACTTTCTGCATAAAATTATAACTGGGGATGAAAATTTTGTATGACAATCCCAAAAAACGAAGTTCGTGGGTTTATCCGACAGAACCGTCAACATCTACTGCTAAACCGAATATTCACGCGAAAAAGATGTTGCTGTGTATTTGGTGGGATTTGAAAGGTATTATTTATTATGAGTTACTCAAACCCAGTGAAACCATAACTTTTGAGCATTACCAGCAGAAAATAATGAAATTGAATGACGTACTTGAGCAAAAAAGGTCTTTTAGCGGCAGTGGAATTAGGCACGTGATTCTGTTGCACGATAACGTACGGCCATATATGGCGAAAGCAATCCTATAAATCATCTCTAACTTGGGCTGGGAAATTCTCCCTTATGCAGCTTATTACCCAGACCTTGCTCCTTCAGATTATCTGTTCCGGTCACTGCAGCATCACCAGGTTGATTCCCAGTTTAAGCCTCCCGAGGAGGTCGAAGAAAGCATTAATGACTTTATCGATTCAAAACCGCCATCTTTTTTTCGACAGGGGATTCGCCAGTTGTCTGAAAGATGGCAGAAATTTGTTAAAAGTAATAGGGACTATTCCGAAAATTAACATATCTTTCGTGTGTTTGTAAATAAACATCAAAATAATGTAAAAAAGGCACAGAACTAATTTGCACACATAATACACGCGTGAAGAATTTTTTTGAGTAACATCACGACTTGAAAATTTTTTATTTGTTCTGATTAAGAGATTTATTTGCAACGTCGAAAAAAAGGAAAGTGGAATATTCCAAGTGTGAATGCATTCCGACAAATTTTTCCAACGTGAAAAATATCGCGTTTATTTTTTTTTTAATCCTTTAAACTTCTTCAATCAAATCGTCATCAATGCACCAATCTAATCGACGAAATGGCATTTTTCTGATTCAGAAACAAAAGCAGAATGTGGCTACCCTAATTGGCGATTTGCTGAGTCAAAACAAGAAACATTGATAATAGAAAAACAAAAAGTCTTTTGATATAGTGCATGCTTATCGAATCAATGTGATTTACTTTGCTGTAGTGGTAGTATGTGTACGTACCGTCCAATAAAAATTACACTCAGAACAATTGGAAGTTCGTTTTTTCAAATAATAATATTAGTGATAATACATATTTTACATAAATTTAGCAAATACATTTTCAACTATTTTTCTCCTAATGTACATATATTTATTAATTGATTAACTTAGATTATTGATTGCTCGAAATTATTGATTGCTTCGATTTTTGTCAAAGAAAATTTTGATTAATGAAACCCCAACACTTCCTAGTAGATGCTTAAAATATTGAGTATACGCTCTGAATATTCAAAATTTTGTAAAATTATTCGGTTTTATTGAATGCAATCTTCCAGGTGTCTCGAGCAGTGTGCCAGCACACAAAACGATTGCACCAACGCGCAAAGCGATTGCGCCACAGAAAATGCGCAATCACATCACCAGCGTCATAGATCTTCCGCCAGTCGTTAATTTTCTCAATTTTCTCTCTCGCGTAAACTTGAATCGCGAATGCATTTCATAAAGTAGAATTTGTGCTTTGTTACTAAGTAAAATTCGATATCGTGCGACACCTGCGTGAAGTGTGATTATATAAACTACCTAGTCGCAAAATTTATTTCGTGATTTAATTAATTAACGTGATTATATAAACTAGTCACAAAATTAATTTCACGATCGTCGAAAAATTTTCAGTTTCAATTTTTTACTTAGAGTTAGAGTTTCCTAACGCGATAGAAGACAATACTAACGAGCGTTGATCCCTCGCAAAAAGCGCGATATACACAAGTCAGACATGCGAGCAGTTGATTGTTTACTTACGCAGCGCGCGATAAGATCCATCGAACAAAGATAAACGTCTCATGTGGTAACATTTTTTTTGCATGAATTTTAAATATTTCAATATTATGATTTGGTGCATTTCGAGTGAAGCTACATTTGGAATTTTAAACAGAATCTTTAACTCTATCGTCACAATTTTCATAGTTTTAGACTTTTCATTCGCATTCGCGTTCGCGATTATTAAGTCGGTAGGTTTGCGAATTTCACTGGATCGTATTTGCGAAAAAGTAGCGAGCGAACTTCGGAGAAATATTGCGAAGTTGTTATCCGCAAAAACATTGCGGAATTGTTTTCGCAAAAGTATTGCGAAGCTGTTATCCGCAAAAATATTGCGTAATTGTCTTCGCAAAAGTATTTCGGAGCTGCTATCCGCAAAAATATTGCGGAGCTATATGCAACCTACTACGCTGTTCCATCGAAACGTTACGTTAGGAATATTCCGTGTCGTACATGAAAATCTCAAACAGTATACTTTGCCCACGCGTCGAAAGATTTTGCGAGATCGGCCTTCGATTCGCGTCGCGTGTTCCCTTCGCTCGCGGATTCCGTTTTTTTCGTAAGGGTCTTTGCACGTAGAAAAATTTTAACCGTAACCGTAAGGTCGTAAGAGAAAACTGACCAGCCACAGACGATTATTCCTCGAATACAAGGAGAATAATCAACTCTGATTGGTCAGTTTTCTTACAACTTTACAGTTAAACTTACAGTTAACTTTACGGTTAAAATTTTTCTACGTGCAAAGGCCCTAAGCGATTCGCGTCGCGCGTGTAGCAAGGCGATATATTACAACTCGATCGGACCGTTGCTGAATTTGTCGCACATACTCATCGTTTATCCGAAAGACATTTTCTCGAAGACGCAGTTCGCGATATTTCATACGCAATTCGTCACTCGGAGTGTATTTCCCAAGAGAGACGGGATTTTTCGTGAAACCTCCGTTAGATTACCGCGGTAAGGAGTGAATTACAGGTGACGTGAGACGCGAAGACCGTTGCAGTGTGAGATGCAGCGACAGGATGGCTGGTGAACCTTGGACACCGTAAGACGAGCGCTCAATTTACGTATTCGTGTTGTTAACAAGACAAATTAAATTTCGACAAATTAAAGACAACAAATTAAATTATTAAGCCGAACCTCGAACCGAAACGTTTCAATTTTCCGCTAAATTATTAAGCCGAGATTCGGACCCGAGTGTTTTAGGGTTCCGCTAAACCATTAAGCCGAGTTTCGAACTGATGTGTTTTGAGGCTTCGCTAAATTATTAAGCCTAGATTCAACCGAAGTGTTCTGTGTTTCCGCTAAATTATTAAGCCTAGTTTCGAACCGATGTGTCTTGTGGTTCCGCTAAACAATTAAGCCGAGATTCAAAACAAAGTGTTAAAATATAATAAGCACAATAGCACAAATTCGCGCCCATAACATTAAATAAAGCATTATATTCGAATTCTCGCGCATGTGCAGTGGTACCTATCCTGCGCATGGGACGAAAGTCGGTCATGTTACTGCAAGGTAATATTAGGTCATGTAGTGCTAGCATGTTCATATTTTGAGATGGTTTTTTAGAGTTTTTTAAAGTAACATTCGCGCATGAAAAGGTATATTTTCGAAAATGACATCATCAGGTGTGCTTATTACGTTCTGCATCGTCTCCTGTGTGACAATGTTCGTTTATGACACTCTGTTCCCACAGTAACGCGACCAGAATCTTGAAAATAATTTCCCAATATCCTAAAGTCGCGCCCATAACGTCAGATCCATCGTATATGTATAATCGGATTCCCGCGCATGTGCACAGTGATACTTATTCTTCACATGTCGGTCATGTTACTGTAGGTTAGTTCACGTAGTGTTATCATGTAAAGCACATTCTGAGATGGTTTTTCAGAGTTTTTTAAAGCAACATTCGCGCTTGAAAAGGTGCACTTTTGAAAATGACGTCAGGTGTGCTTATTTCTTTCTGCATCGTCTCCTGGGTGACAATGTGTGTTTGTGTCATTCTACTCTCTCAGAAACACGCCTAGAATCTTGAAAATAATTTCCCAATATCCTAAAGTCGCGTCGACAACGTTAGATCCATCGCAGTAGTGTATTCGGATTCTCGCGCATGCGCAATGGTACCCATCCTACGCATGTGCGGAAAGTCGGTCATATTACTGCAGGTTAGGTCGTATAGTGTTAGCATATAGAGCACATTCTGGGATGGCTTTTTAGAGTTTTTTAAAGTAACATTTGCGCTTGAAAAAGTTTATTTTCGAAAGTGACGTCAAGTGTGATTATATCGTTCTGCCGCGTCTCCTGTGTGACAATGTGTGTTTGTATCATTCTACTCCATCAATAGTACCTTCAGAATTTTGAAAATAATTTCCCAGTATTCCAAAGTCATGCCCATAATGTTAGATCCAACGTAGCATTGTTTTCGGATTCTCGCGAATACGCAGTGGTACCTATCCTGCGCATGTGCGTAAAGTCGATCTTATTACTGCAGGTTAGGTCACATATTCTGTTAGCATCTGGGGCACTTTCTAGAGTAAATTTTCACAGTCTTTTAAAGTATTTTTCGCGTTTGCAAAGGTGTATTTTTGAGAATGACGTCAAGTTTGCTTATTTTGTTCTGCATCGTCTCTTGGATGACAATGTGTGTTAATGTCACATTACTCCCTCAGTAACACGCCCAGAATTTTGAAAATAATTTTCCAATAGCCCAAAGTCGCGTTATAACATAACATTAGATCCCACTTAGATCATATAACTACAAGTTATTTAAATCAAATAGTGTTAACACTTATAGCACATTCTGGGATAATATTTTACAGTTTTTGTAAGTAATTTTCGCGTTCGTAAAGATGTATTTTCGAAAATGACATGAAGTTTAACTATTTCGCTCTGTATCGTCTCCCGGATCACGTGGGATGCTTCATTTTCGCACGTATTTTCACCGTGCAAAAGGGTTTTTCATTCGATGAAGATAGAATGAAGTAGTCTTTGCGGAAAGATTTCTTGTCGTGTTCCTTATCATTTTCGTCTCATATTGTGGGATGCTCCGTTTCATTTTCGCATATACTTTTACCATGCAAAAATTTTCATTCGAGGGAGGTAGAACTAAGTAAACTTTGCAGAAAGATTCGACCCTTATAGAAATATCATACTAAGAATCATTGATAATTACTTATTTTCAGTATTAAAAATACTGGATAATAAGTAATTATCAATGATTCTTAGTATGATATTTCTATAAGGGTATATCATGATGATTACCGTTCTTTATAGTTTTCGTCTCATATTGTGGGATGCTCTGCTTCATTTTCACACGTACTTTCATCTTGCAAAATAATTTTCAATTCGACGCATGTAGAAAAAAGTAATCTTTACGAAAGATGTAGAGAAAGAAGTAATCTCTAGAAAGATTCGATGTCGTGATAGTAACTGTTTCTTATCGTTTTCGTCTCATATTGGTGGATACTCCGGGTTATTTTCGCACGTACTTTCATGCAAAAGGGTTTTTAATTTTGTCGAATTAGCACGAAACAGTAGTTTTGCAAAGGTATCCGATATCACGTCAACGACATTTCCCAACAAAATATTACTTTTTGTTGACTTGATCAAATTAAAAATGCTTTTGTATAGCAAAAGTACATGCATAAATGAAATAAGGCATTCCTATCTCAAGGATGAAAACGAACTATTGCTATCGTGATACTGATTTAATTTTTCAAAAATTACAGCGTACTAACTGCTCCAATTTATATGATAAAATTACGTGCGAAAATAAAGTCACATCTCACAAAATTGTTGTACAGCAAAAAAAATAGTTAAGAGAATTAGAAATTGACTGAAACATTTATACGAGAGAAAAAAGTAGTTCATTTACCTAAAATTATTAGTTAAATATATAATTATTTTTGGCTTCAATCTTTCTTACTCCTTTACTCTTTTAAAATGGTAGTAACACGCATACAAGAATATTATCACTAATATTGTAGTAGAATCTAATTTAAAAATAGTCATTTCAGCATACTGTTAGGGATTCAGTCTTGCCGGTCTTTATTTATGCCCTGTTTCCTAGGATTACCGATTACGGATGGCGTTGTACACTGCGAGCACCACACAAGACTTTTACTAATCTAATGTTGCCAATTTGTTTTCTTTCTTCCGTTGTTCCGTCTTCCGCCTTTTTTGTATACGCGACTAATATATGCGAGACATTCAGCTACACAGTTTAAGTTCATTTTTGTCAACAACAATTACTTTGTACGATTACCACTACTATTAGCCCAGCAAACACAGAATATAACTATTATATAACATAGAAGTAACACGTAATATAACGGGTGCTATACGTTATTAATGTTAAAGTTACATAATTTTCTTTTATAACTGCAATCTAACTGTGTTTTAAAACTGTTATAATTATCTGTTATTTACAGGTTATAATTATATAACACCAACATAATTAAAATATAACCTGTTATATAAGAAGCGTTTATTTGCATTACATCTATGTTATATAGCATTCTTATATCTAAGGATCGGATCATTCACTAGATGGCTTCCGTTTTCTCGTACGTAAAATATGATGCATTAATATATATAAGAACGATGATCACAAGACTGCACAATTTGTACTATGGAGTTCACTTTTATAGTAAAAAGAAGTCATATACTTTTTTATAATGGAAATTACTATGACAATAGTAATCATTTCCATTTGAATATGTATAGAAAAATGAAAATGAATAAATGAAAATAACTTCAATAGCACAAAATACCTGAAAACATACTGGAATACTTAGAATAGCTCTAGGATGATTCTGGAATATCTTGTGTTATTGGGAGCTAATTAATTTAGAATGGCAAGATACTTTTATATTATTACCTTTAGTAAAAATATTTTTGATACAAAATATATAATTATAATATTTTTACAAATTAAGTGATATGAGTGATAGCTTATAATTTCTGCGTACAATTAAATACCTATAATTGCTGGGAAATAATAATTTATATTTCAGCTATATAATATTTCAGCAATATATATAATATTTTAGTAACATGTTATATTTCTGTTATATAGTTGCAATATCGTTTGAGTGGGAAATTACAACTAACGTGTATGTTACGTGTAACAAACATGTTATATTGCACGTTACATTGCGTTATATTATGACGATGTAACTGTTATATTATTGTGTTTGCTGGGAGTGTATCACTCCAAATAAACTATGTTGCAGTCCAGCTCTTCCTATACACAACTGCCACTCTGACACATACGGTAATAATCGCTATGTCAATCACATTAGCCACGGTTGAAGGACGAACTTAATTCTTGAAGTTTAAAGACTTTTGAAAAAGAAAGAAGACATCCTCCCTGTTGTTTAATTTCGAATATCTTTCGGTGGCCTCATGCGACAAAAGTCAACGAATTCGTCCCAACAAAGTCGAATTATTGAGACACGATTAAAAAGTATAACACTCCATTAATACCGAAGAGGATTACGGCAATCTCGGCTCCCTTTTTTCCTCATTTATTATTGAGGAAAGTAGTTTCGACATCTTTACTACAGCACTTCATTATCCGCTGAGAACAGGTAGCTTTTGCTTCGAAACTCTCTTTTTTTTTCTTTTTACGAGCCGTCGAAAGTGTCTTAGAAGTCGTGACAGCTGTTAAGGTTCTATTAATAAAAGTGTCTCGGAGCGTACACGTAAGGCGCGTTACGCGCGAGACTTCCGCCACGCGAAACTTTTCCAGTTGCAAAAAGCGCGCTCTTTACGAGTAAAGATCAAATGGATATGCGCGTTGCGCGATGGAATTAAGAACTTCAAAAACATATGGTGTCATCCTCCAAAGAAATCCATGCATCGACACGGCGTCTAGATAACAACAGACACGATCTACAGAGTGATTCGAATGCATTCGCTAGCATTGATACTTATTAAATATGATGTCACTAGAGTACTACTCAATCATCCGCATCACATCTGGTTTATTTGTGCATCGTGATTGTTAATTAATATTATATTATATTATACTTAATATTATATTATATTATATTATATTATACTTAATATTATATTTGTCGCACGACAAGTTGGATGTGTCAAATAGTTTCCGAATAAAGCATTTCTAAACTTCCTAACATTTTCATCAGGCATCACAGAAATTCTACCCGACCCAACACATCTCATAAAGTACTTGTACGACAAAAAAAATAGTTAAGAGGATTAGAAATTGACTGGAACATTTATATGAGAGAAAGAAGTAGTTCGTCTAATTAAAATGATTAAATATATAAGTTAAATATATAATTTTTGGCTTCAACCTCTTTTACTTTTTTACTCTTTTAAAATGTAATAACACGCATACAAGGATATTATCATTAATATTATAGTAGAATTTAATTTAAAAAGTAGTCATTTTGATCATAATTTATAGTAATTATTTCTATATATAATTGTAGTTACAAATACCAAACATTTTTTTTCTCAATGATCACTTTGTATTGCCCGCATTTATCTTAAAATAATGATAAAATTAAGAAGAAATTAAAGATTAATTTATATTGCATTTAAAAATGATCACAAAAATTTAATACTGAAAATCTAGATAAAAATCTAAGTAAAAAATAAATCCACTTTGATGTGTAAGCAAACATGAGGACACACGTCAGAAAACATTTTAATAACATATTAATTAATTTCAACATCTATAACCTAAAAAAATATAACCTTGTTTGTCCTTTGAATTCTAAAAGATTTTTCTAAAAGACTTTTACATACACATATATAAAAGAATTACGTAAAACCAAAAAGAAAATATTTTAGGCACAGTATTCGTAAAGTTGGAGGAAAGTGTTGGAAAGGTTAGAGAAATTTCGTCTTACATGAATTTTTTCGCGCACGTGCAGCATAGTACCTGTCCGGATCGAAATTTAGGTTACACGTTAAGTCTGCAAATACGATCGAACTAGGTCAATGAAAAAAATCTAATCTTTAGTAAAAAAAAAAAATACTGATGACCGAAGGTTTCGTCATACACGTTTGTGTCCTTCAATAATTTCAATCCCGACTTTGTCACATTCATCATCTTTCTTTAAATATGCATAATGATGTGATAATGAAGATAAATATATGATGTTACTGATATTAGCAAAGAATACGTTTAAAAAAAGTATTAAGAAAAGTAATGCAGAAAATTTCAATTTTTGTATACACATACTTTAAATATTCAAAATGATGTATGCAAAATTCCATTGTGGCTCAGAAATAAAAACTCGAAAGTCAGAAGTAAAATAAAATAAATTTAAAGTAAATAGATTATAAAATGTGATGTTGTATAGAGTAAAAATATATTGTTATTCTGTGTACATATATATCATACGTTTTTGTACAAAAATAGATATATTAGCGTATTTCTAATTTCTAGTGACATTCTGCCATAATGCTATATATATTATACATTTTGCTATATATATATATATATATATATATATATATATATATATATATATATAGGTAAAATATATCCTTAAATAAATTATATTATTCGCCTGCACAACATCATAAGGTTATTAGTGAGTTTTTATATTAACCCTAGACTTTACCAATATTAGTAGTAATAGTACGTTAGCTAATGTGAAGTCGTCTTAATTCTTTTGTTCTTTCACTTGTAATCTGTTTTAATGTTTCTAATCATATTTTTACAAGAGAAAAATAAATAATAACAATTACATTTCTTTTTATTCAATTGTTATTATAAATTATTAATAAAAATGACTAATACTGATAATTTATAGTTAACAATAGCTGCGTTCAGGCAGAAGTCAACGCTCAGTCGGTATCTGTGACTAATGTATACATTTGGATTCTTCATATATATAGGATAATGTACCAATTAGAAGTGATAATCATTAAGCCTAATTTTTGCTAAACACAAGCAATGGTATCTCGTACATCATTTCTTATTTATACGTTATTTGATATTTTACGCTATAAATGTCACTCTACTCGAATAATATTTAATATCAATCTTCCTTGATTCTTAATAACCTTGATTCTTGAACTTAATTTTTTAATATATAAAGATGCGTGCTTTGTTTGTAAGACTGATTTTTAATTAATGGAAGTTAAATATATTAAGTTTTTCTGATATAAACTTTTATTTCTATTTAAAGTGCTGGCGCACATTTATGGTTTTAAAAAAGTATCGATTTTGTCTTGTCGGTCTGAGAGACGTAATAATGTTGGGCATTAATCAATTAAAATTTTCATTAACTAAAACAATTAACAAATCAATCATTTAAAAAAATACCAGAAGTGGGAATTATTTTTTATACAGAACCAATTTTGATGAAACTTGGCATAAACATAAAGTAAGCCTTAATATTTGATTTTTTATTTCCAAAACATGACAGATAACAAATTTCCCACCATTATTCCCCCTGCCACCCCCCCCCCC
>NW_022639534.1:1171348-1174244 GCF_010583005.1 Odontomachus brunneus
AAGACCTCTCAGGAGCAACTCGGCATCGGGTCGTTCCTCCCTGATGAAGCAGACTGAAATGTTCGCGAAACGTCGGAATAAAACAAAGATGAATCCACGCGGCTCAAACCCGGAAACCAAATCTGATAAACCTTAATATTAAGAACTGTAACAATCAAAATGTGGAGAAATAATTGGATCCTGGTTAAAAATCAGAAGATGCATTCTGAAGGCATGGAGCGGTAGAAGAGAAATAGTGTTTTTCATTTACCCCATCACATTGTTGGCGAGTAACGTTGTGTGTTTTGGTTGTACTCGCATTGAGTGCGAGTGCTCAGTTTAGACACATTTATCACTTTCGTAGACTATTGTTGCATCGGTAAAGAGTGTTTGAGTTGGTAAAGAGAGTTTTGTGGTTTTGGAGTTCGTCTTGATCTTTGAATTTGAATCAGTTTTTTTTTTAATTTGACGCCTATGTACTTTACATGCATTAATCTAAACATAAGACTTTAAGATTTATTTTAGCAATCAGACTTTTATGTCTATAAATCTGTGACTAGTAATCAAATATAACGATCCAAATCATAGCTTAATCATAAATCTTAATATAATTGCATCGAGATTTACTATCACGATAAGTCAAAAACTAATATTCAAAGTACGAATGTAACTGACAACAGTTATTGTCATTAGTAAAAATTGTAAAATGTACTATAGGAGTGTGGAGGTCACTACTAATAAATATAAGAATAACAACAAAGGAGACGAGAACAGTCGATAGATCGGTAATAGAAGCAGTCAATCGTTTATTTTTCAAAACAGCATTTTCCGCTCGTTTTGCCACGATTACCCAAAAACTGCTAAAGATATCAACTTGATCTTTTTTTAAATTAAAGATAAAGACGTACTGCATTGGTTGAATCGAAGTTTACATATGAAAATTAATTTTTTAATACCGTTTTAACAATAAATAACTGAAATTTTTAGACATTTTTGGTTCTTGTTCGCTATTTTTCTAATTTTTTAGATTTTTAGTTCCATTTCGGTTCAATCTATAGAGGGAAATCTTATCTACAAAATAGCACATTAAAAAATTCCAACTCATTTTTCTGGAATTGTGGCAAAATCGCAAAAACAAAATTTTTTTAATTTAACAATATCTCGCTCGATTATTAATATTTTTTGAACTTCTACCGCTTATTGTATTCCTAAAAGTATGTATAAAAACTAAAAAAAACAAACTTTGTGTTTATTCGTTCGTCCACGAACGAATCGTCATTCAAATTTCACTTAATTCTCGGAAGGTGAAGCCGTTCTAGTCCCCTTAAGACGTGTAAGTTATAATTTAATACGTTCAAACATATTAAATGGCGTGATTTAAAATGGTAAGAAACATGTAAAAAAAGATTCTGCCCAAACAACGCACTTGGATTTGCGGTGCAAGTGAATCTTATTTCGTGAACACCTCTTTTCCTACCGATCGCTTTGCGATCGTCCGCTCATTAGGGAATTCAATCGAGCGTCTCCTCGCTTGGCAACTTTTCAAGCTTCCATATTAAATATTTCGGTAACCAAGTCTCGGATCATAAAACTTCCTCCAAGTCTACTCGAATTAATTAAACGAAGGATATAAAAAGCGTTTCCCTCTACCACGCCCATCTTCTCCGTACCACTTGCTCATACCATTCGGATCTAACTCGCGAAGAGCACTTGTGTAACTCGTCAACTATCGATACCTCGCGATTGAAACCGTTCTATCGGCACTTCCGCTCTCGCTTCACGAGTCAGCGAAGTTGCGGCAATGCCGAGACACCTTGTATATCAGACGCGGGACGCTCGTCGGAGCCCGGCTGTCTGCTCCTGCAAATCACGACTTGATTAATTGACTGGACCAGTCGTATCGCGCGTCGATTAAACGTCGCTCATTAGGAGAAAAAAACCGTGGTTCTAGACGGTCTGACCAAGCGACGTGTCGCTGAGCAGGAATGAGAAAGACAGAGAGAAGAAGAGAGAGGGAGAGAGAGACTGCTCTTTCTTTTACGAGGCTCTAAATATGTAAAGCAGCTGTAAAACTTGGGGAACGCCCGAGTGAGGTGGAAACAAAATTCCACCTGCCGGCAGGCGGGGATGGGGGGGGAGGACTGGTCGTTCATTCACCAGTTCCTCTCACCAGCCAAAGCGCAGATGGACTGATAAAAACGCGAGCGGCGAATAATTATTCAAATTTCGCAGATCTCTCGTAGAATTCGCGCTCGGACCACCGTGCTAAATCGTGTGCGTTTCGAATTCTCCGCGAAAACGAACGAACGAACGCGTCGCCTCGTCGCGCTCGTAATCATCTCGCTCTGACCAGCCGCGATTAAAATCTAATCTTCTGATATCCGTTGTTGTCGTTCAGCTCCCTAACGACGTAGAGAAACGCACGACTGCACGCGAGGCTTCCGTGTCTCCGCTGTTGTTCTCGCGCGACCCTTAATAACGAACTGACAATCCCGTTTAAGGAAGAAAGTGTCCTTCGCGAGAATTTCGCTTGTTCGAAGCTCGGAGCTCGTTTGCGGGAAGCCGATTTCTATTTTTGATCGCTGATGGTGCTTTAATATTTGTCGCGCAGAATGCTTGGAAAAGAATGACTGTGGTGGAAGGACACAGACAAAGAATACGACGTTAAAATAATCGATTCAACTATTAGGACCTTAACTTAGTTTCCGCCCAAAAAATACTGAGAAAAAGCATTTATTGTAAAAAATTTATTTAAATTATTTCAATGAAAGTATTTTCCATCACTTTCTACAACTTTTTGCCATCTTTCTGGCAACTGGGCGATACCATCTCGATAAAACGATGTTTGTTTCGAAGCAATCCATTCGTCCACCCATTCTCGCACTTCTTCAACATTTCGGAAGCGTGTACCACTCAA
>NW_022639534.1:1174656-1177946 GCF_010583005.1 Odontomachus brunneus
TTTTTTTCAAATCAAAATAGTGCAAAAGCACATGTCGAAAAAACACTTTATCGCGTTCCATTTTTCACAAAGCAAAAGAAATTGTTGTTTAGGAAAATAATTGTGTATGCTGACTGAATGTTATCGAGAAATGTCGAAATTAATCACAAACTACCTGTTTCGTTAGTAATGACTACTAGAACTGTTTGCATTGCCATCTAACATTTGCGGGCGGAAACTAAGTTAAGGTCCTAATATTTGAGAGATTTTTTCCCACAAACAATGATTAGGGTGTTGGAATAAAAAAAGCATTTTTCAAATATTTCCACAAGTACTTGAATTTCTTATATTCAACCTGTTTAATCCTAGATTGTCATTGTCAATAATTTTGATCCAGTTTGAATATTTAACTCGAAAATTTGCTGTAACTTCATAAAAAAAGTTTATAATTGGTATTACTTGTATTTACACTTTTGTGTAAAATTTACTGAAAATGTTAAAAAGACTTTACAATAAAAAAACTAATTTCAAGTATCGGCAATCTAAAATTAAAAAACAAAGCGTTACGGACAGAAACTTGTTGAATTTTTTAAAATTTTACTTTTTTACTTGCCATTAGATTCTCTCCGATTTATTTTTAAATAATAATATTAATATTATTATTGCATCCGTTTTATTAGATAATTTTTCAAATAGCAATATGCCGACAAACGAAATGTGTATTCTTTCGTGAAAAAAAAAATTCTCAATTAATTTAATATCAGAAATATAAAACACATTTTATCTTCAATTAATTATGTTAATATTAATATTACTCTCTCGTCGTGTTGAAGCATTTCTCAAATGGCAATGCGCCAAAAAAACAGAATGTCTATTTTTCTGCGAAAAAGTTGCTCAATCAACCTAGCATCAGAACGATGGAGAAAAAAAGGACACCCTTTATACAATTCTACAGCTAATCAGATATTAAAGACAACGACGTATGCATGCTAATGCATGCGCGAGAAGGTGCCAGCGATAGACACTTTTGAAATAACGACGTAATTAAAATTATGATGGCTTGACACGCGAATTTATACCCCTGGAAAGTATAAACCGGTGTTTCTTTCGGCGGAAGAATTTTCGCTCGAATTAATTTGCATGTCCGCGTGATGGAGCGATGCGAACGGAGGACCTTGGAAGTAACGGGAAGGTAATTTGCGTAATGCCCTCAAATGTAAGTGTAAACTTCCGCGCGTACGACGAAAACCGTCGTCGAGAATGAGTTGCGATTTGTCAAACCTGTCGGACGAAGCCAAACAATACTACGATGCGAGCGTTGCGGTATAATTAAATGAATTATTCGCGGCATTATCGGTATCGTAAAAAGACACGCATACGATTAGTTCGCCTGAACGCGCGGAAAGTTCGCCGAATCGTTAAAAGTTAACGTATGCAGCACGAAACACAGTAGCTTTAGAAAATAAAACGTTCTAAATTCAGCGTCCATCTTAAGATGAAATACATATTCCTCATTTTTTATGCGATTGGGACAAAAAATCTAGTAATAGCTCGCGCTAAAGAAACAAGAAAATATTTTTAATTGAAATACGCCACGCCTCTGCAGTAATACTTCGTTGTTTCTTTCGCAGTACACAGTCCGTTTTTCTGTCAATAAATTCGTGATATTTCATCAGTGAATTAATTACTTTGGTATATCCTCGTCGAAAAAATGTCTTTTATCCTCGTGTACATTCAAAAGCAAAAAGCCTCGAACATTTTTCTTTCTTTTGCGATGCATCTCAAAAAACTCCGATACGCAAGAAAATTTATCTTTCAAAAATTACTCACAGAAACAAATTCTCATATCAGAAACTGGTTGTATTTCGAAGTGTATAAAAAATGTAAAAATGTATTCATTTATAAGTGGAAAATTTATATTTGAAAATTTTCCAATGAATTTCGATTCACTTTTCAATTTTTTTTTTATATTTTCTTTTCATCAGATACTCAAAGGAAAGAAATCTTTAAGGAAATACTGAAATCTTTACTGACAAGCTACTAATATTTTTCTACAAAGTTTACGTCGTATTGGTTGTACAGAATTACAAACGCTTTTATACATTGAAAGTACATGCAAAAATAAATGGACATTGAGCATTGCTCAATATGTGACGAAAACGAAAAAAATTTTTAAATATAAAATCAGAAGCTGTCAGTTAGTGAAATATTTACCTAATCCAAAAATTCCACAGCTTGTACCGAAAATATGG
The DNA here is from genome assembly GCF_010583005.1 of Odontomachus brunneus. NCBI lineage: Eukaryota > Metazoa > Arthropoda > Insecta > Hymenoptera > Formicidae > Odontomachus > Odontomachus brunneus. The sequence continues at coordinate 1,176,888 of NW_022639534.1, forward strand.
ATTCTCCAAGCAGAAAAATTTTGAAGAACGTTGCTATATCTTCGCAACTGAATCCAGAAACTTGAAAATATCCGAAAAGTTTGCAGAAAAATTTCTACACATGCGTAGTTAGAGTTTCCGCTGAATATAGTAAAACAAAGCAACACACATTTACGTAAGTTCTGTATGTACAAGAAATGCGAAAAGGATAGCGTTTGTGTTAATAATGATCGTAGCCTTGTTTCTGCGTTATCGACATTGTTCGAGTTCGTCATTAACTTCAGTATCTCTTTAAGAATTACTCAGAAACAAATTTTCAAAATATAACTGTGGCAGCTAAGATGTGTCACTGGAACAGCGACAGCTATGTTTAAGAACAATTTCGTTGACAAAGCTAAATTTATTAGCTATTTGAATTTTGCTACGACAAAAAATATTCGCAGCTAGATAGAAAGATCCCATTCCTATTATTTCATTTTTCTTTTAAATTGCATTTTATACACATTAAAAACAAAACTAATATTTCTCCTTATAACCCAAAAATTAAGATATCCCATTGGTTTTCAACATAGATTAATAATTGAAGTTCACTTTAACGCAAAAACCGATATTTTTAGTACTTACATTAATTCTTATTTCGATATTTTTAGTATTTATTACTTGATTTTTATTTCGCAGAAGAACAATTTCATGTCTATCAGAAGTGCAGTAATTTCCACTTTTCAATGATTCTTATTTCAAGTTGCTACGACATCTACAAGTGGTGTTATTGACGTTTATATTGATCAGCTGGCGTTATCATTGCAAACTATAGATGGATCACGACGCGACGCGTGAATGGAATGCGGAATGCGATTATTGCTTCCGGTAGAAAAGTCACTTTGCGAGATACGCGACGGTATGTAACAAGCCAGACTTAGAGAAGAGTAAAGAGAATCGCCAACATGGTCACGTGACCAGCTGATTGGCTAGCATAAACATGTACGGATTTGGACGTTGCGACGCCAATGCAGAAAAGATGGTTATCTTATATATATATATATATATATATATATATATATATATATATATATATATATA
>NW_022639534.1:1177957-1181117 GCF_010583005.1 Odontomachus brunneus
TATATATATATATATATATATATATATATATATATATATATATATATATATACAGGGTGTTTCACTTTAAGTGATATGGTCGATTATCTCGTGAATCGATAATTTTATTGAAAAATTTTTCTAACGAAAGTTGCATGGCTTGAAGGGAGACATATGATGAAAATGTGGACTTGACCTTGAGTGACCTTGTCAAAATCAGGTTAAGGTCATTAATGTTTTTTTAAACGGAAACCCCTATTTTTATTACATATTCTTATAGCTTATCGTGAGAGCTTTCCAAAACATTATAATAAAGTTACGTTTCATTGAGTACTTTCCGAGTTATGGAGCTTGAAAGTTAAGGCAAGATCGATCACTGATCTTTCTGCTCTACAATAATTTCGTCCAGCTTCATCAAGCATAAAAATAATATCAACGATTTCATTTGAACTGTAAGCAGTCATTTTGAAAAAAGCTTTGAAAAAGCCCACTTAGGTAAAAAAATAAAAAGAAAAAGCTATACGAAAAAAAGAGGAAAGTTGAATCGTTCAATTGGGAAGGATTGGACTCAATTTCGTGAGCGTGAGCGTATGTTAAGGAGTGCGAATAGATCGCAGTTAAAGTTATAGAAACACTATAGTTAAAGAAACACTTCTAGTATAAGAAAGTTAAAGTATAAGACAGATACCCGAGCAGAAATTGAATCTAGTGATTGTCTAGTAATGACACAGAAAAGTTGGGTCTTACATCGCTACTAGCTAGGAATGTAACGTTCACTTCTCCTAGTGGTTGTACCAGAAAAATTATCTAGTAGCTAGATACAAAAACTTGTTACTATAATTGGTATGTATACTAGACAATTCTAATATCCAATTTCTATTCAAGATTTACCGATAATTTTCTATCTCATACTGTGTAATCTTTTTCATCTAGCCACTATCTATGTAATTGGTATAGTTACTAGATAGTCCTGTCATTCAAAAGACTGAATAGGAATATTTAGCCAGTCACGAGCTAGTGACTGGCTAGAAAAGTTATCTAGTCATTACTATCTAGCTACTAGTCTTGAAATCTGCTCTACTAAATACATTTTTTTGCTCGGATATATAAACAAAATAAAATACAATTATATATACATATACATACAAATAAAATAAAATTACAAAAACAAATTATTTTTATTTTTCTTATTTCTATTCTTATTTCTTACACTAATCTTACTTATATTATAGATCAAGCTTTAAAAGCACACATAGCGCGCCGGCGTAAAGGCAAGTTCCAGCTAAGGATGTGCGATTTATAAAATTGTGTATCTCGCGATGCGATCTTTTTTTAAAATCGCAATAAATGCGATATACAAGTGTGTATCGCAAATATGATTTTAAATCGCGTGCAATTTTGTATCCCAAATGCGATTTTATATCACTAAAGTGGTTTTTAATTACAAGGGAACTTAGAGCATGATGGGTTTAATATTTAAACAAATGTTAAAAGTATCAAAAATAAATTAATCAAATCTCTTTTTTCATACTACATCAAAATATTATTTGAAATGTTCATTATAAGAAAACACAAGTTTTACTGTCAAAGAATAATTAAAAATAAAAGCATAGTGAAATTAAATGATATTTTCTTAAAAGCCTTATTGCTCTCTAACGAAAGGCAAAATGGTAGACATTTTACAAAATATCTACCAATACAAATATTATCTTATTTATTTCCGCATCATTAATTTTCAAATGTTTTTAAAAGTGATTTATTAAAACATGCAATATATAAGGATTTGTTATTGCACGTTTTATTAATTATAATTATTTATTGGCAATATTTTTCTTATAAAATAATAAGATTACTTTTTTGTTGCCTTTTTTATTAAAATATTAATAACAATCAATGTTAAATGTAGCAATCTTTGATAATCTTCTGAAATATATATAAAAAAAATAAAATCATATGTAAAAAGAGAAAAGTAATGCAACCTAACATTTTAAGACTATTATAACGGCTTGTTATGCCTCTAAATGTATAAATTTGGATTAGATAATATAAAATATCATAGATTGTTGCCCAATATTTGCACAGATGTTTAACTAAAATAACGAGTGATTTTAAATCGCAAACACGATTTTACGATAAAGATTCAATTGCGTATCTTATCTTATAATTGCGTCATCTATTGCGATTCAAGGAAAAAAATCGCTGTGCTTGCGATATTTCGCAAAATCATACATTCTTAATCCCCGCTAGAGATGTTATGATACTGGTACCAATATTTTTCTCTCAATACTCAGTATTTTTGTATCCATATTTTTTTTCAATATTCATATCTATACTAGTACTACTTAATTTCAAATATCTTTTTTTTCAAGAATGCTAAGAATTATTACAATATACGTGGCCTGAACAATATACGCATATAACGAAATAACATTCGTGATCGATTCACTACACTTATAAAAATATCCAGACGCTTTTTTTACTTCAATACTCAATAAATAACCAAAAATTAGTGTAACATGCAACTTATATTTTAAATATATCTTATGATTTCTGTTATGTTAATTTTTACGGTGTATAAAAATACATAAAAAATATGTTAATTTCCGTAGAGAGGTTTGAATATTTCTCACTTCTCTGATCGTTTCTGATAAATTTCGAAATATACCCGATATCTAATAAAAAATCCTCTGAGAATGGCTCAGAAGCAAATTCCACTGTTAAATATCAACCGCGTTCCAAAGTGTACAAATAACAAAACTTGCTGAGCATACCACGGTCTGTTTAAGAATGTGCGGTTGCATTTACTACGCAAAGACATTTATATTCTCTTATTCGGCCCAGCGTACCCAAGAGCTCCAATTAACTAAACCGCAATTAATTACGACATATCGATTATCCGACCGACATTCGCGCGCATTAGGGGCTGCAAAAGGATGCGCCGTTTCTCAAAAGCAAAAGAAAATGAAGGAACACGAAAGGGAGAAAAAAGGGAAGGAGAAAAAGAAGCGAGAGAGAACGCGAAACCGCGCAAAGCACGCCACATTCGCATTCCGCGTGACGGACGACCCGGCGCGTTCGCGAGCGTGAAATTCTATCGCGGCCAGCTGATTCACGACTGCGGAATTAACGTACCTCGATTCGGTCTCATGGCCTCTCTCTCTCTCTCTCTCTCTCTCTCTCT
>NW_022639534.1:1183703-1231184 GCF_010583005.1 Odontomachus brunneus
CTCCCTCCCTCCCCCTCTCTCTCTCTTCTCTGTCTCTGTCTCTGTCTCTCGCTGTCTCTCTCTTTCTTTTTCTTTCTCTCTCGTATTCCGCCGTACCGGTGGGAGATTTTTGATCCAGGTGCGCAAAACGACCGGATAATACGGCGATTCCCAGAAATCGCGCGTGGAAATAAGAGCTGAGCTCAGGCAGAACTCGCGGACCGTTATTTGTGCGAGAACGCGAGGCCTAAACCTGTTCGCACGCTGGCGAGAAGAAGGCAGAAGTGGCGGAGGCAGAGGAAGGGAAGAAGAAGCGACCGTAGAGATAAATCGCCGGAATGAAAATATTGGAAATACATACGTCGCCGAAGAATAATCGATCTGGACCACAACGGGTTTTTCGTCCTCGATCCACGAACAAACAACGAGATTAATATCCCAGCCTCCCTCGCACGGAGAGGGTGAAAAAAATGTATATAAACGCGCGACAGCTGTTGAAAAAGCTATTTATCAGGGAAACTAGCGAATTTATCGAAAGTGTTTTTGCGTCGGTCGCTATCGACAAAGTAGAGAGACCGTCCGGATTGAAGAACATCGTCTGATTGAAGAAGCGGAGAGAATAAATTGTCTCCTTTTATGAGACACGAGGAAGGATGTGTTTCGCGAGAGAAGATACAGCCCATAACAATTAATAAACGTAAGAATAACTTTGAGAAACGCATTTTGGTATCGTCGTACAAGCCGCAGCGGTGCGTTCAGATAAATTACGGTGGCTTTGGCCTACCAGGGGTCAAGTGAGGGTGTGAAAGCCTCGCTATTCGGAACAAGAATACGTCTTTAGGAATATTGACATATGTGTATATTTAGTTACGTTTCATTTTTTCCTTTTTGAATTCACAAACATTGTTGACGAAGATGTATTCTCCTAAAATGAATTATTAAAAATGTTTCTAATTAAATCAGTAAAAGGAGTATTTTACTGATAATCAATGAATATTCACTGATTCTTTATAAAAACAGTCACATTTTATTACTCTACTTTATATACCACTGATTCTGACCAATGGAAACACAATCACTGCTAAATATGTAATACCAAATTTGTTATAAGTTGCACCAACTGCGTTTCTGGCAATGGAATTAACGGCTTCCACGCAATTGGCTTGCAATGACACTGTTGCATTTGCAAACTGCGTCATTAATAGGAACAATCGCTACTATTAACCGATTCCAATATTCACAGACGATAATTTACTGATTAAGTAAATATTCACAGACGATAATTTACTGAGTAAATTATAATTCCAATATTCACAGACGATAATTTACTGAGTAAATTATAATTCTAACTGAACCAACATTATAAGTATAATATTTTAGCGAAAAATACACTGATTGTACTTTAAATAATAATAAACATTATTGTAGATTAATTTCCAAAAATTTCCGCTAAATTTCCCAAGAAGATAAAATATCGTTATAAAATCAAAAGATATCATATTTATGTCATTTTTAAATTGAATCATTTATTTCCTACTCTAATAAATTCGTTCCTAAAGAGGTTAAAAATAACTTTGTCGCTTCGGATATCGGATTTACATTTATTATTCAATCAACAAGTTCAGCTAAATCTTTAAATTATTACTTTAATATAGACGATTTGTCATATTTATCAAATAAAATAGAAAACGGAATCCAATTTCGAAGAATTAATAATTGTTACGTATAAAATGAACGAATAAATTGACTCAATATCTTTTTTTAAACATCTAACGAAGATCTATTTTTCTTCTAATATCTAAATTTTCTAAAAAAATTTAATAAAAAAACAATAAATCGTTTGTACTAACTTAATTATAATTAACGATAAACCATCTTCTGTGGTAAAAATATGCTGAGAAAATATGTTGAACACTGAACATTACTGAAAAATGATAGACAACGATGATATTTACTTAGCTAATTAATAATTTATTTCTATTAAATGCAATGGAATAAAATCTAATTTAAAAACCGAACCAAACTTTCCGACTGTGCCTGATATTTAGATTCTAAAAAAAAGTCCCGTTACATCTACATATAAATCTTTGAGCTTCAAATGCCAATCTAGTTGGCCTTGAAAATCTTGGGATTATACTTAATTCAGTCGATAGTAACGATAAAAGTGTAGTAAATTTTACTGAATAATACATATAACTAACTATCGATAAATGAATTTGTTCTTTGTTTTCTTTTGTTTTTTTTTCGGAATAGATTAATAGTAACATTATTTGAAAATCATTTTAATTATTTTAATTTTTCAATTTTTCTTCAATTTATTATAAATAAAATTCTGAGAAAATCTGAATTTATAATTAAATATAAGTTTTCCAGTTGAATCACAATTACAAATATTGTACAATATCACATATACATTAGATTATTCAATTAAGAAACTCAAATCTAATTCCAAATTTAAGGATACTTTACATGAAAAGATTTTGAAGTAGTGACTATTAATATACGAGCCAGGTAAAGAACAACAGATTAGCGTCGCTGATGACTCAAGTTAAGACTCTTGATCCCCCATTGTGGCTATCTTGATTAATGACGTCAGAAGAGCGAGAGAACATATGTCCAAAATTCTTGCGAAATATGTCGAAATGAAAGGATGTGACCACAAAGTGACACTGATCGAATGAACACATTTGTAAAATATTCCGAAGCTTTCCCTTTGTTTTAACTAATAAATAAACATAAAACTAACATGACACATAAACTTCCTTTTTAACTTACCTTTTCTTATGATTTCGTCACGCTTTCATTTATTTTTCAGTTATTTATTAACTGTTAAAATAAAAGAACATTTTCCGAAACATTTTACAAACATATTCAGTCAATCATAATCATTTTATGGACATATTCTTTCATTTCGTTCCGCGAGAATCTTTAATATATATTTTGTTAATACTGATGTTATTAATCAAGATGATCACAGCGGGAGTACAAAAAGAGCACAGAGCACAAGACACAAGATAAAATATTCCGGAAACTTTCTCCTTTGGGTCAATAAATAACCATGAAATTAGCGTAACGTGTCTTCTTCTTTTCTTTCTCATGATTTTGTCACACATTAATCTTTCGACTATTTATAAATTACTATCTTACACGCATCCTGGCGTGGCCCGACTTATCACAAAGTGTCAAAAAATGAAACCAAGAGAAGAGAATGGAGTTTTTCACGGTGACTTATGTTTTTGGAGGGTTCTAGAAAGTAACTGTACAACATTTAATTCAGATCGTTTAATCAAAGACGTTTAAGAATAAATAGGAGACATATTTTATATATACACTAAGAAAAAAATATCTAAAAATTAATAAATATTCCTTAGGTAGATACCATAAACATATATATATATATATAAAACATATATAAAACATATATAAAACATATATATATTTATTTATTTATTTATTTATTTATTTATTTAAATTAAAATTCTTTTCAACCGAATATTGTTTATTTGGTTTAAGTAAATAATACTCGGTTTAAATGAAAAAAAAATTTAATTTAAGTAAATATGTTAATGGTGCTCACCTAAAAAATATTTATTAATTTTTAAGTATTTTTGTTAATTTGAACTTTAATATTTTTGTTAATTTTTAATATTTTAATTAATTAATTTAAAGTTAATTTTTTAATATCTTTTTTTTTCCTAAGTATACAGATAGATTAGAATTAAAGAGAAAAGTATTCGGGAGCAGATTTTACAAATCTGTTCAAACTATCACATTTTATAGACATACTCTTTCCTTTCAATTTATTCTACTTTAGGCATACATATTTTCCAGCTTCTGATGTCATTAATCAAGATGGCCACAGAGAAGATGGTCACGGGAGTCTTAAAGTTCTTTCTTCGGACCGTCATTAGCCGATTATCGATTCGAGAGAGCAGCGCGATGTCCCCAAGAAGCTCCCTCGCGGCAAGAAGGGCACGTTCATGTACACGATTTCATCGAATTCCTACAATCACCGTGACAAATCCGCGAGAAGAAAGGCAACGCGTCGTCCTTCAGGACGGCGGGACACAAAGGAAGTAGATTCCGGCGACGACACCCGACTACTTTGTCCCCAATTTACTCCAGTAAGTCCACCGTCGGCGGGTCGACGAGGTGCGGCAGCAGAGCGAACGACGGCCGTACATTCGTAGTAATCAGTACGGGGGAGAAATGTCTCGACTTTTCGCGGCGGTGCGATTAATTCTAATAAAGCCGCTCGACGAAATGATTCCTCGCGGCGCTCGCCGGCCATCGATTCCGTCGGCTCTGATTGCCTTATCAAGAAAATAAATTTCCCCGACTTTCCGCCCCCTTTTCACCCCTGACGTTTGTACATCGCCGTAAACGATGTCGAGTAGAAGCAGAAGGTGGGAGGTAAAGAGGGTGGAAAGGACGCCACGGCGGGATAATGAGATTAACGACAGTTCCTCCAGCATTCGGCGCGGCCCGGAATATAAATTTGACCGAGTTGCTCACGACGGCTCAGAATGGAGGAGAGAAACCGAACTTTCGACCGCCGCGCCCCGTAATAAACGGGTTTAATTATTTGAAGTTAAATAATCGCGTCCTTTCCTCTCTATCTTGCCTTACTGCTTCTCAGCCTCCTGCTCCTCTTCCTTCTCCTCCTTCTTCTCCTCCTCCTCCTCCTCCTCCTCCTCCTCCGTGAACAGTGCGAAAGAGAGACTGATTAGACGGCAGCGGAAAGACCCCTTCGCAATTTTAACTCTTCATTGCGAATACGCGTGAGAAACAAGCACGATACAGAAACGCACTGAGAAATCCATGAGTTTACGTTTAACTCTTTGTAGGGCAACTTCTTTTTGAAAAGTAGTGAATCTATATACATGTTACAAGTTTGCATAACATACCTAAATATATGAAATATGTGAAATATAACATAACATATAATACTTATTATTATTATTATGATAATTGCTTGGCAAAAAATCCATTCAGGGAAAGTGCTCAGTCATTTAGATTATGTGTTTAGATTAATACTTCAATCACTTGTGGAAATTTGCTTTCTTATTAAAATATTTATAAATAAAAACTTCAATTTTGCATAAACACAACAAATTGTTTATTTGCACTAATCTGATGTATTTGCAGTTACACTCATGTCAAAAAAATTATAAAAATGTTAATTTATGTTACATACTATAATCAAATAGCATACTTTCATTTTTTTAGCAACATTTTTTATGGCAAATACTTGTATGGTTACATGTAAACTTGTTTTCCATTACATGTCATCTATATAACGAAAATTACTGACAAAGTTCTTTGTTTCTAATTGTTTTGTTTTGTAAAACAATGGACATTTTGAACCTTACATAAGATGGTCAAAATATTGACCGCAAATCTATAAAGGATTAACGCGCGTCCCCTCTCATGTAATAAATGTTCCTGCAGTCAAACATATCCCAATAATTGAAATATTAACAATATATATTTGTATTTAATATTTCTAAAAAAGGGGAGCCTTTGGTTAAGATATATTTCTTTATACTAACTTAAAATATTATTTAAGAAGCTTATCCGCTTAAATAAAAATATACAAAATATTGAACATTATATAAAAATTTAACGTAACATTTATCGCACTAAAACATATTCGTAGTTAAAGTTTCATACGGTTTATCTTTGTATCGTTCGTGAGAAATTTGATACTAAATATCGCAATTTTATATATATAACCTTAAGTAAAAGCAATATAAATGATTATTATTCCAGTGTAACTCCATAAAAAGTGATGCTATTCAAATAAAAAACTTACTATTATGAATGTTGCATATTAAGTAGCGCGATCAATAGAAGGAAGAATAATATTTATTACACAGTTTTAATGTAATAGTTGATTGTAAGTCAAAAATGGTTGTTTTGTCTTGAGTAGCATTGTACCGAGTGAAAAGTAGCAAGGTAGTATCATGAAATTAATCCAAAATTAACATTTATTATTTATATATTATTTATCATTATATATTATTTATTATTATATATTATTATTTATATATTATATATATATATATATATTTATTTATTATATATTATCTATTATTTAGAGATTTATTATTATTTATTATTCTTAATTATGATTTTTATTATTATTTATATAGTGAAATAGATATATAAAAACGTAATTTTGTTCGATAAATAATAAATTATAAGCTTCCTTGATGTGTTACTGACAAGGAAACACCGCAAACCCGAACTCTGTTTAATAACTCTGTGTCTAATTTTGACACTTTTATTAAAAAATCTTTTTTTATTATAAAAAAATTTTATAGATATTTTTTTATTTATGCTTATGTTAATTTACAGCATTTAACTTACCATTAAACTTTTATTCGAAAATTTTTTTTCTATCTCCTTTAATTTAAGAGTAATCCACTTAAAAAGTGGAATCGTCCTTTTTATTTTGAGAGTGTAAATCATACCTTTAAATAACGATAGGACACAAATGAAATACACCGTTATTCATGTATTGATTTACTCTACATACTCACAAAAGTATATCAAAATCAAAATAGTTCGGCAGTATTCCCTTGTGAGAATGCGCCCTCTTTGAACGCTTTAAAAATATATACTTAGTCAATAAACTCCTTAATGAGCATTCAATCATTGAGTCTGCATTATTCGGTAATTAGGACATAATTCATTTTTCAGTTCAGTTACTGGTACAACTGGCATTATCCAATATCTCACTAAAATTATTATTGATATTTATTGATTATTTCATTTCCTAATAGTTTTCGGTCAATGACAAGCCAATATTTTACATAAACTGTTGTTGCGAGGGACACTGTCGAAATAGCGGTGATCGAATTGGTACGACGTCTCGCTCTGCAAGTAGGGAGGTTCAGATTCGACTCCTGGCTGAGTCAGTATCTTTCGCAACATGAAAGTGGAACCCAATCAATAGGACAAGTAGAAAAATTACCAGGAGAAATTTATTACTAGCCAGAAACTAGTTAACTTTTACTGGTTAGGATTTATTAGACGTAATGTGCAGAAACTGAACAGAAAAGTACTGACCAGGGGTTGTATTCTTGAAAAATATCGTATACGATATTTCGATAAAAAGTTATAATATATGTAATATAAACTATAGCTTTACATAGAAATATCGTATGCGATATTTCTCGAGAATAAGACCCTATTTCTGTTACTGACTAGAAACTAAACTAATTATCGACCAGAAACTAGACAATAAATATTTTAAGTAAATACTGGGTAATTTTCCTGTTTAGTAAAAACTTAAAAAATACTGGCACCACAAAAACTAAGCTAAGTTATTTAATAGAATTTTATAACAAAGAATTTGGTTAGAAATTGATCAAAATTTAGTTATAAACAGGCTAAATTTTATTAGTTTTAGTGTCCATTTGTTGGCGAAGCAAGCGTTGCTTGAATTGATCAAGAACTAGCCAATAACCAAAATTCCTGGCCATTTATTAGCCAGGAAGAGGTCGCTCTTTCTACTTGGAAAGTTAATCAATAGTTAGTTGATGTAGGAATGGGTAAAGGGGAATTTAATACCGTCTTAATTGCGAACTAAAGGATAGGATAGGATAAGATAAGATAGGAACAAAGAAGGTAGCCTTACTGCGTATGTTTGAAATAAAAAACGTTTGAAATACGACGCGTGCGTCTGACTTATTTCAAATGAGATTCTCCCGTAAAGTATTTTATTTAGCAGTCGCATCAAAGAATTGGATTAAACTCTTACAGGCCACACTCTATTCATGTTAAATTGCTTTATATAAAAATTAGTTTTCCTCAGTAATTCCATTAATTATTTACTGGTAAAAATATAAAACTAATACTTTCGTATTAGTTCAGTTATTGGGATATTTACGTTGGATATTTTGGACGGAAATTCGCGGTTAATATTACGCCGAGCTGCCCTCCCGCCCGCCGCACAGTTACCCGCGCTGTAATTCTGTCACGTGTACCCCAAAGATTATTTCGAGACGAAAAGTTCGCGAGCAAACAGGGCTTTAATCCGCACCGGTTGCCGCACGCTCGGCACAACACGTGTTCTGGGTTTAACGTTAATAAATCACTTGGAAATTATAAATGCGATACAAAGGGAGCGCCGTTGCTCAACTGGAAACTTCGTTTAGCAACCGGATCATCTTACGAATCTCCTCGGGGCACGCTTTCACAAATCGCCTATTGAACTTCGCACTTCTTCAACTTCCTTCTCTCTCTCCCTCGCCCTCTCTCTTTATCGCTTTTTCTTATTTAATCCTTTCGAAGCAACCGCATTATCCTCCTTGGAAAAATAGTCTCTCATTTGCGAATGTCGTGTGTATATACGGTCTGAAAAACCATTTCTCACATACAGACAAAGTGACGAAACGCTCTGATATTTCGAAAACTATGGATTTTAGAAACAAATATTTCGCGCAGAAATCACAAACACTATTCGGTAGTCATGCATATAGAAATGCAATGTTGAAACAAAAGAGAATTCTTATCAATTATCTTTGCTATCTTCTATTGTTATTATTGTTGTATGACTTTTTTTAATTTTTATATTTTTTATTTTCTGTTATTGCCTAAAATTTACGTTTAATTAGTTTGAGTCTATTGCTATCTTCTAAGGTATTGTAATTTTCCTCAATTTTCTTTTTCATGTGTTTTACTTTTCCTGTATGCGATACATAATTATGGTTTAATTAACCTTCCCGAACCAAATTTAATAAAAAAATGTATTAATTACTTTTCTGTACAGAGATTGAAACTACACGCAGGAAAAAATTATTCTTCTGCTAAGAAAAGCGATTATTTAGATTATTTTTCTTTGAAGTAATGATTATTTTTAATAAAGAATATTTTTCTTGATTAGTCTAATAGTTTTAGTTTAATGATCTTACTTTATGAACACAAAAAAATATATGTAATAATTTTTTTCATATAAATTATTTTCAATTTTACTATGTTTTTAGTAGTCTATAAATAAAGTCTATCTAAGAAACATAAGAGTAATCCTATAAAAATCCTATAGTAATTTTTACAATAAAATTCTCTCCGTACACTCATCGCAAATTTTAGAAAATCTCATTGTCATGTACTTAAAGGAAGAATTTATTCCCTTTGCAAGAATTATAAAAATGTATCAAAAAAGTTGGCTCAACTCTATGTAATAAGCAAAACAAATTTTTGTTTTAATTTATCAATCTTTATCAACTTAACTGCTTAACTTACTTTATTTTAAATTCAGGATCAACTTACTAGATGCAGGATGTATTCCGAATAAATTTAACGCTTATATTGAAAACTTATGATAGATTTGCGAATTATAAACTTATGAAATATTTAAGATCGGTAACATTCACTTGAATGCAATATTTTTTGTGTGTATCTGTGTGACTCTGCACTGAGAGAAAAATGTATGATATTTGGAATTATAATGGCATAGTTAAAAGATTATAGGAATATAATTTTTATAGTAAATGTTACCATAATATTTGTAATATTTACAATTGATAATAGTAACCAACGATAAGGATAAGAGCTACAGTTATTGACAGATTGAGCGCATAAATCTATTAATCGAGTTATAATTTTGGAAAGATAAAATTTTTAGTTATCGGGCTTTTAATAGGTTGCAGTTAAAGGTTAAAGGAAAATATATGTATATAAATTTTTACGAAAATGTTATATTGTTATTGGCACCTCAAACACAGTTATTGGCAGTCTAAGTATTAATTATTGGCACTTTAATAAATTTAAAGAAAAAAAATCAGTAACTCTTAAAATTTATAACTGAATGTTTATCTCTATAATAATCTCTAACTATAATATATAATATAATTATAACTTTATAACTCTAAAAATCTGTAATTTTAAGGAATGATATGCTGGGGTAATGCGCGATAGTGGTAGCGTCGACGGTGTCGTGTAATTCGCATTTGGTAGCGGCGTCCAGAAGAATCACGTTATCTAGGCTGGCGAATTTCGCATTTTATTTGGCTGCAATTTTGATGTTGCAGAATTAAACGACGTCCGCAGGTCTGTTTTAAAGGAAAAATTGACATGCCAATAACAAAACCACGGTTACTTTTTTGGTACCAATTATTGACATGTCAATAAACATAAACAAAACGAAAATTGATAAATATTATAGCTGCTATAATATCTTTGAAATTTTGCCATGACGAAATGAAGAATAGAGATCCGCACTTCAGTTTTTCTGAATATAAATGGTTTCCTGTAAGTAGCATACTAAACTCCTCGCCTAATAAAGCCATTCCTGGCGGTGCGCTGAGTGAGTAAATGTTTGTTTTTGCTGTCTGCTCCGAAACGCAATGTTAAAGATCTAAGGCAATATAGTAAATCTGTTGGTAAAAAAGTAGTTTAAACGAGCATATGAACGTTGCACACGAGCGTCGTTTATTTGACGAGAAATTTGAGTTAAAAAATAAATGTGCCAATAACTACAGCTCTTATCCTATATACAAATTTCGTTAGAAATAGATTTCCCTAGGAACATATCAATTGTTTTAATAGCACATGTCAATTCCTAAAATATAAATAGCATATGAAATAAAAGGATAGTGAATTACTGTAGAATGTCAATATATTCCTTGTTTACAAAAATCCTATAGTAATTTTTACAATAAAATTCTCTCCGTACACTCATCGCAAATTTTAGAAAATCTCATTGTCATGTACTTAAAAGAAGAATTTATTCTCTTTGCAAGAATTATAAAAATGTATCAAAAAAGTTGGTTCAACTCTATGTAATAAGCAAAACAAATTTTTGTTTTAATTTATCAATCTTTATCAACTTAACTACTTAACTTATTTTACTTTAAATTCAGAATCAACTTACTAGTTGCAGGATGTATTCCAAATAAATTTAACGCTTATATTGAAAACTTATGATAGATTTGCGAATTATAAACTTATGAAATATTTAAGATCAGTAACATTCATTTGAATGCAGTATTTTTTGTGTATATCTGTGTGACTCTGCACTGAGAGAAAAATGTACGATATTTAAAACTATAATGGCATAGTAAAAAGATTATAGTTAGGAATATAATTTTTATAGTAAATATTACCATAATATTTGTAATATTTACAATATAAGCATAGTATAACTGACCCGTGTAAAATTTTTATCAAGAATTATAATTATTTGAAATAAAAAATATAGTAAGGTAGCAAATATTGAATGGTAAGAGAAATAAACTATTTTATATAGTCAATGCAATTGGAATATTTGGCAAATATAGGTATATGTAACTATATTCCCAAAAGGTGCTTTACCATATATATAGAGTAATAAGATGGTGACTATAAATCTGTGTTCATTTTACTATAATTAGAACACCACATAGCGCGCGCTTCGCGCGCGCCACTTTAGCCTTTTCGTTGTACTATTTACAATTTATATTACAATACTCGTTTTTACAAATTATATTCCCAGCAAACACAATGTTACATATAACATACATGTTAGTTGTAATTTCCTATTCAACAATGTAACTGTTATATAACACGTATATTATATAACAGTTATATTATTTGTTGAGTAAGAAATTACAACTAACATGTATGTTACATGTAACATTGTGTTTGTTGGGATTACAATAAATATCAAATTTATATGATACGAACAACACAACCTGATCTGTCACCGCGGCTGACAGCTGCAAGCGGCACGAATTCAACTGCGACGGGATCGAGACAATCGAGACGGTCGAGACGGCCAATTAGCGTCGCGGAAAAGAGGCTTCACCCACTTCGATACATTCGAGATTTAGTTAACACGCACTTTTTCTGATAGGACTTCATGTTTAGATGAACTATAAATATATGTTTGAGGCCAAAACGAACTATAAAGTACAGTGAGATTATAGTTATTCCAACTATTTTTTTCTCTCAGTGTGGTTCCTATGTAAAAAGTAACGTTGTAAAATTACTTGTAATGCCATTACAAATTACTTTTTTCAGTAACAACTTAATAATGACGTTTTATTTTCCAGTAACGGTGACAGTAACGAGTTACTTTGTCGAGTAACAGCAAAGCGTTACTGTTCAAAAGTAATTTTCTCAAACCTAGTTCTGTACTTTAGTACCGCGTGTTAGCGCTTGATACGTGACTATCACAGCGGAAGGTCTTTGGTTGAAATGTACTGCAGCGAGAAAGTTAAGAGCATTCCTCAAAGGAATATCTGTGGATGCGAAAAAACCACAGCAGTGTTCGAACTGCATCGCAACAACCGCGCTGTCGGTCACTCGCGATCGCAACTCTTCCCGCCGCGTTCTATTCCACGATTTTACGAATCGTCCAATTCGCCAAGTTGTTTTAAACGTATCCCTCTTTAACTTGGAGGCGAACTAACCGGCTAGACGAGCCGATAGACAACTACGGGTAAAGTTTTAGAGAAATCGCTATTAACTTCACGGAAACTTCGCCGGGATTTCGATCCATCGTGGCAGAAGCGCAATGCGAAGTAGGGAGTGGAGGGTAAGCCGGTGAAGAACGAGTTGAATCGCGGACGTTCGAAAACCGATAATCAAAGTTACGCGGCGATTCACGCTGAGCTTAATTAACGAGGAGTCATCCAGCGAGTTCTACTTATCGTCGAGGATTTATCTCACCGGATTATCGATCGTCGAAAGAGCTACCAGCTGATTTTCTCCCTCCCCCGCCCGGATCTCACGCGATGCATAACATATCAAACCTCTTCTTCTCTCTTTTTCTTTCGCAAAATACAGCTTTATTAACATCCTATTACGTCTATTGCGTCCGCAGAAAATAATAGAAGTCGCGGACGCCGAGCAGAAGAATCGTGTCTTCTCAAAGAGAATAAAGAGAATAAAGACTCCAAAGCGCTATCGGGCGAAGATAAATCTCTACGGTGAAAAAGAATTGGATAGAAAGAACTAAGTTTCGGGATTACGTGCATTTTCTTGCACAAACTGCAAGAGAGTCGAATTGAATATAAATCCAGTCAGATCAAATCTGACGTAGGAATTTGAAGCACGCACAATTGAGTCAATTTAATTCAACAGTTCAAGGTTGACAAAACTGAAACGTAGTCGTATGTGTGGTGAATATGTTCTTTCAGTTACCAAAAGGTTGATATAACTACATAATATAAGTAATCTTACTTCTGGCGGAAGCGATTCAAATGATGAGTACGACCAATAATGTATCGGGTGACCTTTATGACTGCTCCGTTGAACTCAATTTAGAGCTAGTTTCATACAAACAAGAGATTAAAAGGACATTAAAGTTTTACTGAAGGAATTAGGGCAGTTGGCTCGCTAACTATAAACGAGCCCGGAATTAAGATCGTTTTGCTTGATTGGAGATGTTCACTTTAATGTGTTTTTTTTTTTCATAGTGAACGCTAATAAAGTCAGATGAGAAGGACTAAATTTAAGATTATGTAAATTTTGTTGCAAAAATTTTAATCGATTTAAAATTGAATAAAAATCAAGCCAGATCAACTGTCTGACGTAAGAATTTCAAGCAGGAAGTTAAGTCGACAGTAAGAGATTAACGAAACCTGACGAAACCTGAACCCCAGTTAAACGTATATAAATGTTCTTTCAACTATTAAGAGAAATTCCATCTCTGGAAGGTCAAATGAATCAGTGTCAGTCGAATAATTTTTTTTATAGGATATACTGAGAAAAAAATCGAGAAAAATACTAAATCCTCAGGATCACAAATTTATTGCAGAAACTGCAATCAAGTGAAATTAAATAAAAATCGAACTGGATCAACAATCTAATATAGAAATTTGAACCAGAAAATTTAGCCAGCAATAAAAGGCAAATGAGATTGAAATGTAATTGTATGTGTGATATAGATGTTCCTGCAACTAATATAAGATTGATCTAATTGTGTAATACATGCAATTTTACATCTCTGGTGAAAGGTCAAGTGAATCAGATAAAAACGACAAATAACGTGTTAAGTCAACTTTATGATAAATAGCTGATAACATTTAACAAAAACTGATAACATTTAATAAATAGCTGATAACATTTAACAAAAAAAATAGGATAATGAAACTTAAACTTAAAATTGGACAAATTTTGTTGTTCAAAAATTACAATCAAGTCAAATTTAGTGAAAAACAAGTCAGATCGTTAATTTGACATAGGAATTTGAGCCAAGAAATATAAAACAGTAAGGTTAATGGGAAATAAAACGTAGTTTTATATATGGTGCCGATATTCTTCCAACTATATCAAAAGATATTCTCTAGATTTTATCTAACTGTATAATGCAAGTAATTGTATCTCTCGCAAAAGGGCAAGTAAATCAAACAATAAAAACAACTAATAATGTATTAAGTCATCTTTATGATAAACTATTAGTCATTTTTAACTTTTTAAAAAATATAAAGGGTGATAAGAACTAAATTTAAGATTAGACAATTTTATTTCTACAAAAATTACAAGTCAAATTTAATAAAAATTGAATTAAATAGTTAATCTGACGTAAGAATTTTACAGCAGAAAATTTATCAACGATAAAAAAGCCGAAAATAACGGAAAGTAAAACTCAGTTTTATATATACAGATATATATCTAATTATATAATATAAATAATTACACTTATACTAGTATAATTATACTTCTAATAGGAGGACAAATTGAATCAGATGATGACAACCGATAATTAGTTGAGTCAGCTTATAAGATCGTCTCATTGAATTAAATTTTCACACGGTTTGATGTAAACAGAATATTCAAAAAACATCAAAGATAAAAATGAATACTGAGAGGAAATAAAACAGTTAGCTCGACATACACAAGCCTGAAATTGAATCCGTTCAACTCGATCCGAGTGTTGTTTCGATCTCTGTTTTCAGTGTAACGTTCCACTGATCGAACAATGCTGCTCTTTTCGACACGCAGCGTTGCACAAACACACACACACACACACACACACACACACACACACACACACACACACACACACACACACACACACACACACACACACACACACACACACACACACACACACACACACACACACACACACACACACCGGAAAATGGTTTCCACGTCACTCTCGTCCGATAGATTTGCGTTAGTCGACGCTCATTTTTACGACCTTCTCGTCCTCGAGAGATCAACCAACGGCGACGACAACGACGACTACGACTACGACGCCAATATCCGGCGCTAAAAGCGCACTCAGCTTGATGGATTCTGGATCCTTAAACGATCGCAATTAAAATCCGTCGTCGTAGTGGGCGGCTATTTTTTCTCTCTTTTTTTTCCTTTTTCCTCTTTTCGTAGCGAACTCACGCCGACCTTGGGCGCAGCGCATGTGCTAAATCAGAGTCACCCTGCTGCTGTGCTCCCGTATGAGCTGCGCGGCTCCCCACCACACTACCGACTGGTTCATTAACAATTACATGGACACCCATGGCACAGGTGGCACGATATATAAAGTCACGAGAATCGGCGTGGCCGGCTATTAGTTCGGCTCGTTCCACCGACCGGTTCGCGCGCGCGCGCACGCTTGTTCGATTCCCTACACGTCTCGGTGTCTCCTGGCAATCGTAAATCGGCCGATTTAATCGGCCGATCGCTCCAACACGTGCCGGAGTGAACGACTTAGAGTCGCTCGTATGGAACGTACGTTTCGATCAGTTTCCACCGGCTTGCTCTTCTTCGTCCTCGTTGTCCTCGCCGTTGTAGCGGTTTGAAGGAGACCAACCACAAGCAGAACTCAATCGTCACGAGCTCGTGGAAGCTTGACGAAGCTATCCGCCCGCATATTCACGGGGCTTCTGAAATCAGCAGAAATCTCCGTCAAAATGATGTCCGTCGAAAGGGATGTCAGCCTCGTCCTGATAGCTGTCGCGTGTCTCTTGGTCGAGCGCTGCACGGCGTCGTGCCTCGGGAAGACTATGCTGAGTGAGTACGATGCCCGAATGATCTTCTGAGCTTGTCAAAATGTCTAGAGTGGCGTACTAAGTACTACGTAATTGGCGGATAAGGAGCACGTAACAACTTGGAGTCCGTCTTCGTCGTTTACAACGATTCCTCAAGTTGCAACGATATTTTAACCATTTGTATTTCAACATATCTCAACCTTAAATTGAAATCTTATATACTGGGAAAAAGAATGTTTATAATCGCATAAAAAATAATAATAATAACTTTATTAAGCTCAACTAACGGAGATACGTTGCAGTGAAAGAATACAAGATATAATATGATATAAAAAATAATTCGAAATTTTGATTCTACTTTCAGTCTTACTATTCCATTCAATATTTGTTTTGATATTCTAAAACCTACATTAACCTTTTTTGATTCTTTTTAACCTACCTACCGAGTCGAAATTTTAACTTTTAACTTATTATACTATTAACTTATTATACTTATTATACTATTTAGCACCTAATTTGATATTCTGAAGTCTATAATATAACCTATTTTGACGCTAAAGCAAGTAAAAAGAGACATTTCGGACATCAGAGTCAAAGAAGGAACAAATTGTATCATTAAAATTATTAGAATTAATAACTTATTTTGCTAACTTAGCTTTTGCGTTAAAAAATTCAAGATTTAACATAGGGTCAAAATTTCGATTTGAGCACCTAAGCGGTATTAGAAGCGTACAATTGTTCCGGAAAGTAGCAATACCGATATTTTCTCACATAGAGAAAATATTATAATCAAAGTTACAACAAAATTTTAATCTCTTGGACTATACAAAATTATGACCAAAATTACCATATATTTAATTAAGAATGTTGTTAAATATGCACTTGACACTTTACTACAAAATTATTATAATTAGTTGAATATATCTTATATTATGTTGTACTCATAGACAGATCTTCAAATTTTACTATAAATAATAATTTACACTACAATTTTAGTATAAACCAGTTTTATAAAAAACCTTGTAAAAAAATATAATTTTAACGTAATCTTTATCATTCTTTTTTATTTTCTTCGTGTACAATGTGACAATATATTAAAATATTATTTTTTGTTTATTATACACTCAACATATGTATTATTTTTTTATTTATTTACGTATTATATACTTTTGCATTATCGTTATTATTTCGTAAAAACTATATTTTTTGACACACACAAACGCGCACAGTGTCTAACAAAATACAAAAAATATAAAATTCCGATTTTGAAGCAAAAAAACTTTAAATATCTGGCGAAAAATGAAATGAATCAGATAAAAATGACAAATAATGTGTTAAGTCAACTTTATGATAAATAGCTGATAACATTGAACAAAAAAAATAGGATAATGAAACTTAAGCTTAAGATTGAACAAATTTTGTTGTAAAAATTACAATCGAGTCAAATTTAATGAGAAACAAGTCAGATCGTTAAAATTTCACCGAGCAAAATAAAAATAAGCAATGCAACAAACAATGGCAATCGTCCCGCTGTGGAAAAATCGTCCTCGAGTATCAGTCAGACAGCAGTCGACAATAATATTATAGGATATAATATATAAGATATATTGCATCCCATACACAATAGAAATATCCAAAATATATCATACGGATATCGCGACTTCCACAGGATATCCCTGATATATTTCGAACATTTCTGCTATATGAGTAGAAATATAATATATGATATATTATAAGATACAATATAGGAACACTTGTTGAACATTTCGCATAATTTATTCCCAAATACACGGCGCGTGCGTTCGACACGTGTGTTACAACAGATTTTATATGTTATTACCGACGATGACGGAAGGAGGAGCGAGTAGGACGACGATGAGGCCGAGCATATAATTCGGCATTAAACCCGTCGCGGACGGATGACTTCTCGCTTACAATCACATGAAAGTGTCGTCGTCGCGTGATTCATCTCGCCGTCGCGTTTAATGGATTCCCGATTTGAAGTTCACGTTCGCCGCGACGGGATGAGCGATCCCGAGTATATTATTACCTAAAAGTCGTCCCGCGCGCCAGGGGTTGGGGGAGCAGGGGGAGCAGAAGCGCAGGTGGACTCGCCGTCCACTTTGTCCGACTTCGTGCACGACTTTTGTGACTTTTGGCCGAGTGTCGCGCTCGCACTTTCGTACAGCTGGCTTCGCGCGCGGGCCGGCCCGTCTTTCGTCCGTTCGCAGGCTCGAATAATCCGGACCAGAGAGAAGTTCGATGCGGCGCTCCTCCGGCTCGTCCATCAGCCTCCAGACAACATTCATCAGATAAGAACGCGGCGGGATATGAATCCGCACCGTGCGGATTAATTCTTCCCGCCGTGTCGCGACGCGACTTTACATCGCGAGCCTCGAGAAAGATATGGTTCAACGATTTATAATTAATGAGAGACGCAGGAGGACGATACCCGAGAGGGAAAGAAAGAGAAAAGGAGGGACAGGGGGAAAAAATCGCGGCCGAAGGTCTGGGTTTGCGCTCGGGCTTTGTGCGACATTTCGTTAGCGAATCGCCTTGAAACGTGGTCGCGAACGCTCGACATCGCGAAGACGCTTCCTCGACGATCAACACGCATTGTCCCGAAAAAAGAGCAGCAAAAGTCAAAAAGTGAGACACAATTTCCTAAAAAGTCGTAATACCTAACGCAGAGACAATAGAAAAAGTCAATAGAAAGTCAGTATTTTGTCGGTAAAGTTTTCCACTTCAGCATTTCCATAAGAGATAGATATCTTTACCATTCAAACGAGTAGTTGAAAAAGCTTTACGTAGAGGATTCCAGAAGAAATTTCTGAATCTCCTTCAACTACTAGTTGGAATGATAGAGACATCTACCTTTTTGACTTGTTAGATTCTAACGCAGAGACAATCTCTGAAATACGGTCTTATTGAAATATTGAAACTGTCTCGTTGTACACAGCCAATTGTGCATTAGTAGGGGGTTATCTGTCTACAAGGTCTGTGTATCTACAATACTGCTATCTCAAGTGTTAAGGGAATGCTGGAGTCGATGATGAACTCCAACAATGTCGTTAAGATGATTAGTGAATAAACATACTGTCAGTAATTAATTACTCCGAAATAGTACACAATAATTGATGACGGAAACTATATAACTTTTTAAATTACATTTATGAATCAACTGTACTGTACTAAATTAATCATTAAATTTGCATCATACAATACTGCAAACTTTTTGTTATATTGATGCAGAAACAAATTATAACTAAAAGTTACCCTTAGATTTCCATATTACATTTTGCATAATATATTTTTTTAGCAAATTTTGATGATTCTTTTTGTATTTCTTTTCGCATTTCTGCTTCGTCACTCTATATGACAAAGTCCATATTAACCACTCATAAGAGATGCAAATTTTACAAATCGGTTAGTTAAGTTTATGTACATCGGCCTATCTGCACTGAGAGAAGAATTTAGTAAATATTATCAAAATTTGGTTACTATTACTAAATGGTAGACGTAAATATAGCGGGCCAAAGCTATGGCAATACTTATTAATTAATTTAGTTCTGTAAAATAAATTATTTATTTGATAGAAGTAAAATTTATTTGCTTCCAGAATAAGTTTTATTTGGTAAATAAAACTTATTGAATAGTTGAGCAAAATAAGCGATTTTATAGTAGTTACAAAATTTTTGGTAGGTTTAACCATCTGTAATAATAGATGTTGAATGTAATAGCTGCAAATGAATGAATTTTTTATACTGGTAACAAAATAGAACTCGTACCTACTGAATTTTTTATTATATGGAATATAACAATTTCATAACAACTATCAAATATCTGCTCATAATTGTAATATATTTCATATTAAATATTTAACATTAAGTAACTATTACTAAATTATTTAATTGATGTTACTGTGAATGCAATTACGTCATACTCCCGATCTCTTAAATATTTGGTAAATATTATCATATTTAGTATTAGTTACTAAGGATTCAATGAATTTCTGTAACTAAATGCAGTTTGTTATAGTTACCAGTCTTTTCTCTCAGTGTGGGTACCCAGAGAGTTAGACATATTCCTGCCATACTGAAATGAAGGAGATCGGGGCTATCTGTCCATAGTATTGGAGCTATGTGTTCGTACACGGAAAAAAAGATTTGGTTGAATTAACCAAATATCTGGTCTGGTTATTTAACCAGACATGTCTGGTTAGTCTACCAAACATCTTGTTAACTTAAACAGAATTCGGGTTACTTCCATTTGAATTGCTGGATTGTTTATATTCGACCAGATATTTGGTTAATTCAACCAAATCTTTTTCTTCCGTATAGTACTGCTATCTCAGGTACTAAGAAAGGTAGATGTCTCTATCATTCCAACGAGTAGTTGAAGGAGTTCAACATAGGAGGTTCAGAAATTTCTTCTGGAATCCTCTACGTAAAGCTTTTTCAACTACTCGTTTGAATGGTAAAGATATCTATCTCTTATGGAGATGCTGAAGTGGAAAACTTTACCGACAAAATACTGACTTTTCCCGCAAAGTTTACGTTCTATTGACTTTACAGAATTATAAATGCTTTTGCACAATAAAAATACATGGTAGAATAAATAGGAACATTAAATGGCATTATCAATATATAGCGAAAACGATAATAAATTTTAAAGTTGACATTACGAGTTGTTTGACATAAGTTGTACACTGACAGGAAATATTAGAAAATTTATTGGCAAGATACAAAGTTTATTTCTATGAAATAACGTCTATCCTTGTGAAATAAAATGTATTTCTGTGAAATAAACTTTATATCCTGCAAATAAATTTTTAAGTCTTTTTAACTCTAATTACGAAAATAACGCATACTAGAGTATTAATATTTATCCACTTGAGTACACTCCTATTGTACTAAGATGAGTAAATACAAATATACGCGGCTGGATACATTGAAACAATTCTAATATTTCGGTAAAATTATATTTCAGGAAAATGTTTAAGTATTATGACTTTTTCAGGAAATTGTGATGCCCATTTTGTAAATTTTGATATATTCTTTTTCGAGACTATACATGTCCATCTTTTTGACATTTTATAATCCTATGTCGATAGTGTACAATCACGTTTTATTAAATTTTACACATCAACTTTTTACAAACCAACAGAATGGTCCACAAATATTTTGATTATTTTAAGGTCTTTTTATTATCGCCATTTCTATTTTTCATGGTAAAAACTTGTCGTTTAAATAATTTGACGTTTAAATATCTTTACTAATATAAATAAAGGTAATAAAGAATAGAGAGAATTTTTCTTAAATATTAGAATCACGGAGTCTAATATAAATAACTAGGACACATACTAATATAAATAACTAGGACACATCGAAAAAGTAACGCAAGAAATTAATGATATTGTAATGAATTATTTTATAACTTATCTTTTTTAAATTTTAGTACATTCCTTTTTGGAGACAATATATATCCATCCTTTTGACATTTTATAATCCTATGTCGATAGTGTACAATCACGTTTTATTAAATTTTACACATCAACTTTTTACAAACCAACAGAATGGTCCACAAATATTTTGATTATTTTAAGGTCTTTTTATTATCGCTATTTCTATTTTTCATGGTAAAAACTTGTCGTTTAAATAACTTGACGTTTAAATATCTTTACTAATATAAATAAAGAATAGAGAGAATTTTTCTTAAATATTAGAATCATGGAGTCTAATATAAATAACTAGGACACATACTAATATAAATAACTAAAACACATTGAAAAAGTAACGTAAGAAATTAATGATATTGAATTATTTTATAACTTATCTTTGGTGCCTAAAGATAGTCATTTTTACTATTTATTTAATTGTCAATGTTATAAGGACAGTGCACAAACTATTTTAGCTTTTTCATCAAGTTCAATTTATTTTATTTTTCATCCATCCAAGTGTCTTTTTTATTAATTATAAAAAATAAGTAAGTAATAATTAAGCATTTTATTGTAGAAAATAACAATATTTTATTTACAATATAAAATGCAAATTATGTTCTTAACATATCCAGAAGTCGTCATAGATGTGATTAATAAGCAGAATAACGCGTTACACGTGCGATTCTTTTACTTCGATTCGATTACTTTTCTTCAACTAATCAACAATTTGATAACGACGTTATTTTTGTTTATTAGTAATGGTATCGGTAACGCAGTTATATTTATTGACGGTGACGAATTATTTTTTTAAGAATAACGAGCAATAGTAACGAATTATTTGTTTCAATGGATAACGAATTACACACATAATAACACGTTATCTTTTTTAAAGTAACTTTCTCAATTCTAGTAATAAAGAATAGAGAGATTTTTTCTTAAATATTAAAATCACGAAGTCAAAATAACTCTTCTGGCATTCAAAATGGATTGTTGTTCCTAGGCCTAGTGTTCCCCCGTTCTAATGTTAACCTTTACATTCCGACGATTTTTCGAGCGACTTTTGCAGTCTTTGAATTAGAACTTTTTCGAATATGTCAAAGGATAGGTTGGTAAAAAGTTTGACTACGCCACTAGAATAGCTTTATAAAGATTGTAAGGGTTAATAATTTTATGTAAATATATTTGAGATACTTACACAAGTGATGAAGTATTTCAAAATAAAACATATTAAAAGGTTTCTTTAAAAGGCTACAAAGTTTTATTTGTTAATGAATGACAACAAGTTGATTATATCTTATTCACATTGAGAAAAATACGTATATCTACGTACGTCTATATATTATGTACTATTCAGCTGAAGTAGAAATAATCGCTTAACATCTCGCCCTTTAGCCACAATCACCAGTGATCAGTCCTCATAATATTTATGCGGGCAAGTATAAATCGCGAAGCTGCACTCTGAACTTTTTGCAATCCTGCTTCGAGTCGTGCATCGCGTCATGCATCGTGAATTGCGTTTATTGTATCTGTCGTGATTGGAACTTGATTCGAGTCGATGTAAATCGTCGTAGTCAGCGTGTTAAAAGGAATTAACTGCTTCACGGAGATCTACCAAGCAGTCGAGCATCAAAGACCATAAATTATTAAATCAGATCTAACGCTTTCATCCGTGTAGCTTCTCGAGATTTTGTCGTATCACTCAAGAGCTATCTGTTATCCGTCGTTTCGACGCATTCTAGAAATTAAGCATCCAATAGCTCGAGATATGTTACTATCGTGGAAGGCACGTAAAACCAATTTACAGCGCATCTATCAGCACTGTAAATTGTAAAACTAATATATTATCGTGTAAAACTAATATTCGCCAGACGAACCTTATTTACGTTGATAAAAAGAGATAGAGATACAGAGAGAGAGAGATAAAGAGAGAGAAAGAAAGAGGGTCTCGTGTAAAAGCGGTCGCCAGGAGCGATCTAAGTAGGAATGGTCGATCGAGGGCTATTTATTTAGCGCAGCCACGAGTCCTTTCCCACGAAATTCATTTAACTGCGAGCTACAGTAGAATGGAGTTAGCAGGTGTCGGCCGAATTGCATCGTTACGCTCGGCGCCAAGCCCATCTCATTTCCGGCGCAAAAAGAAACTGACGTTTCCAGTCATAGCGGGAACGGCCGTCAGCCGAGCGCGGATGTCGCTCTCGAGTTTGTTTCGTCCTCTCAATAGATACCAAACGAACGAACGAACGAGAGCGAGCGAGCGGATGGACGAGAGAACGAACGAGAGGACGAGCGAACGAACGAAACACGACTGATACACGGCGGTGTGTCGAATAACGATTAATTGGCGCGCACCGGTAAAAAAGAAAGCTCGTTGTCGCCTCGCGTCCGCGCGCGTTTGTCGACAACGGTGTCTCTCGCACGGTTTTAATGATCCGCTCATTAGCCGACACGTCGCGAACGACGCGCCGGGCCTTGTCGCAAGAGCAGGTGAATCAATTACGGCCGGCCACGAGAGAGAGATGCTCCGCGGCTTTCCTACCGACGTGGATACTTTTACATCCAACGGATCGTCGTTCCCACCATGGAGCGTTAAATCCGGAAAGTCTTCGGGATCTTCGGGGTCTTCTTAGATAAAGTGGCTTCCACTTTCTTAAACGCAGTCGCTGCATAGAGAAAGAATCACGTTTCCTCTTGTGACTATCTCGGAGAGCTGTTGCGGATTTTCGCGAATTCCTCCGAATACCACAAAGTTCGCGCGTGATACCGTCGCTTACCAAAAATAACAAAAATAAACAGCCTTTGCAAACATCAGAAACTATAAAAAGTATGAAATAATTTTGGCTCAATATACTTATGTACACAGAAAAAAGGACATTTTCCTTAGAAAATATCTTTATTTTTGATACTTTAATCTTCAAATTAGATTATATAGCTTTAAATAAAGGTAAGTTACTTGCAAAAATATATTTTTTATGATACACATACATATAACAAAGAAAAAATATATTCTTATTATTCAAATTTTCATGAATAGAAAGCACAAATATTGAATATGATGTTTTAAATATTGAAAAAAGATATCCTTACAATCAAAATAATGTTCTAATATTTAAATAAAATTATAACACTTTAAATTAAACACTTTTAAACTCTTCTAACAAAATTATATATCGTTGTCTATATATAAAGCAATGATTATTAATTTAAGTATGTTAGGTTTAAATAGGTATTAATTCTTTTTTTCTATATGAGAAACTAGGTCTAGAAGTCACACTGTTCAGTTTGTCATAAAGCTTATATCTCACATAATAAGTAGAGAAACATATTATTCTTTATAGTATAGGTTGCTTGTATCAACCTATTTGATATACGAACTAACATAACAGAAACATCGTATGTTGTATTTACAAACACTTTTTTAAAATTGGACGCGATGTGTAAATATTTCTTATCTCTATTTTTATTGATCTGTTGGTTTTGGAATTTCTGGTCGCAATATGTATTTAGTTGTAAGAAACGTTATGAGTTTAGCTAATTTGTCCCGCACTTAGTTGACAGTTGTTGCAATATAAATTAAATGCAATCTCTTTTATTCTAAATGACCGTTTTAGTTAAATCGACTCAAATTAAATGGAATTAGTTATCACGTGTTGCGAATCCGTCATGTAGCCACAACGTGACTTACACAAGAGTATGGAAGCACACAATGATGTATTATGTCACAACAATGAATTTGCATATAAAGTTATATAGAGAACTCAAAGTTATTACAAAGTTTACAAGAATTATCTTCTTAGCTCAATAATTTTTATTGTATCTGATTATAAAATATCACTAACTCTAATAAAACACTTAAAATCTTAAAATAGAAATATCTTGTTTCTTGTTTATCTTGTTTCATTTACATGAAAAATTTGTCACAATCAATCCTGAGTATAAGTTAGAAGCACATTTGCATGACGTTGCTTACGATTTAATAATTTTTCTTTCTCCCTTAATAATAATTTCTTTCATCCCTCCCCTTCTTTATCTAAAGGTTATAACCCTGAAGATTACTTTACTTTACTTTAAAATTACAACTTAAAAGTTGTAACTATAAAAATGTGCACAATATTAAAAAATATTGTATATATCTCTTTTTTATTCAATATATAAAAAATGTAACAGATTCGATTTTTCCTACCTATTTTATTTTCCAACGATCTTAGAAGTTGTCACGAAACCTATCTGACTAAGTTAGTAACCACATACTATTTATTTATACCTCAACAGTTATATAATTAGTTTACTTAATTTGTCTTTTTTATGTAAACTAATTATGCTTTTTTAAGTAAACTAATTATGTAGTTATATAATTAGTTACTTAATTTGTCTTTTTTACACCAACTTCTAATATCATTGAAAAATTACAATAAAATAACAAAAATATTGATGTAAAATTATTTCATATTTTTAGAGACTTGAGGTTTTTGAAGGTGGTATAATATTTTTTTCAAATTTTTTTGTACTTTTTAATTATTTACTAAGATTCCTTTTTTTAAGACAGATAAAAAGTTTTTTTAATTAGTTAAAAGTAAAAGTTTTGTTTTGCATCTTTAGATATTCTCTAGATATTCCCGGATTTTCAAGAAAGTAATGTAACTACTCAATTTTCAGATTACCCAGATAAACCAAGATATTAACACAAATCTAACAATCATGTAAATAATATATTAATAAATAAACTACAACAAAATTTATTTCAAATCTCTAGCAGTTTTCGAATTATGAGAGAACATACAAACAAACAAATAAATATATGTACAGGACAAATTGAGAAAAATTCCTTCTTTTTAAGTCGGTTAAAAAAATGATATATTCAAAAAATTTACAAGAAATTTTTATCAAAATCGTATCGCTTGGTGTGTAAGACTTCGCCTTTTATATTTTATCATTAATTACACTAACGTATTTCATTTGCCACGGAGCTTTCCAAACGAGCAGCCTTTCCCCGTTAAAAGTTAATCGCATATCTCGCGTGCCAAGCGCGCTGATAGCATGGAAAAAACACAACACTCACGCACATTTTAATCCGATACTCAACGAGAACAGAAACGCATGAGAGACCGACCAAGGTGGCCGCGCAATTTCACGTCATATAGGGAGACCGAGTTTAATCGTCACATGCTCGACTAGAAATTTATGCTATGGTCTTGATCAGATTAATTTCAATCACTTAGTTTGTAAAAGATTCCAATTATTAATAATACTTACTATTAATAAAGTTTGCCACACTGCATTATATGATTTATCAGAACTCTGTAACATCACTTTATGCAAACCAGATAATCGATTAGAAACAACCTAATCAAGATTATGAGATAAATGTTTAATCGGTTGCTGATAACAAAAAGATTAACAAAAAGATATATGCAATATATTATACTATTGTACATGTTTCAATGTAACTACATTCTTTAGACAAAAGAAAATAATATTATCCTTTTATATATACAGGGTGTCTCACACTCTCCTTCGGGCACTTTGCAGGGACGTAGAACAAGTTGAGATAAACATAAAAGTCCTATATCGTTTTACGATATTCGCAATAATTATCGAGATATTAATTGTAGAAAACTTGTAAATGATCATGCAGAATATGGTAAATGAGTTATAGTAGCGACGACTGCCGTCGTGTACTTATACTTTAGGTCAAATTGAACAAAAAAGTCCTCTACCATTTTCCAAATAATCACATAGATTTTTAATTATTAATTAAAGAAGATTATTCCATGATTTTGCGTGATAATGCACTCATCTTTTTTAATTAATAATTAAAAATCCATGTGATTATTTGCAAAATGGTAGAGGACTTTTATGTTCAATTTGACCTAAAGTATAAGTACACAACGGCAGTTATCGCTATTATAACTCATTTACCATATCCTGCAAGATTATTCGCAAATCTTCTACAATTAATATCTCGATAATTATTACGAATATCGCAAAATGGTATAGGACTTTTATGTTCACCTCAACCTGTTCTACATCCCCACAAAATGCCTGGAGGAGAGTGTGAGACACCCTGTATATATATGTATATACATATATATATATATATATATATATATATATATAAAGATAATATTATCTTCTTATATAATATATTATATATATATATATATATATATATATATATATATATATATTATATTATATATACATAACAAATTTATTCAGTTGTAAGCAAAATCGTACAAATCTGACAACTTATATACCCAGAATTAGTTATCACATATCTTTTATATAAAAGAAACATGAGAAATAGTTTCTACATTGAAGATTTTTTTATATTTTATTAAAGTTAGTGATATATAGTATTTAAAGCTATATATATGTATATATTTAATTATTTATTTATATATATTCATATTTATATTTATACTTATATATAAATCATTTAATTCCAAAATAATAATAATATAATTTTCATAAATATTTTACGGCAATTTTTTAAATTTATTGTAAAATTTTTGCTTTACATTTTTTTGTATTATCATGTTAGCCATTTTGTACATCCGACTTACATGATACAAACAAGTTACACTATAGAGAAGAATATGCTATTAATTTATTAAGTATAGAGAAAAAATTAATATATTTATTTAAAATTAATATATTCGAATTAACAGTCATTGTTTCATATATAAACAATGATTTATAATTTTGTTAGGAGAATTTTAAAATCTTGAAGTTCAGCAATGTTATAATTTTATTTAAATATTATAGTAATCCCCCATAAAAAGTGAAATATATAATTATTTTGATAATAACGATATTTGTTTCAAAATTTACAAATATTATATTCTTAGTTCAATATTTTGTACTTTCTATTCATGAAAAATATTTTTATGTAATAAGAATATATTTTCTTTGTAGAAAATAATATAAAATACATTGATGCAAGTAACTCACCTTCGTATAATGCTATTCTAGATTTTAAGATTTTAATCTCATTTTAAGATTTTTAATGCTAAAATAATTTCAAAACAAAAATATATTTTTCTTCTGTGTGTAAGATATAAGCTTTGTTACAAGTTCGTGGCCTATGTAACTTCTGAATCCGGTCTCCCCTGATCCGTCAGAATAATTTGGCCGTCGCACTCATCGCGCGAAATAAATGTATCGAAGTCGTGCGGAGTATTACCTTCGCCTATGCACGTATCTTTGCGAGCGCGCGCGTCTACAAACGAGCCGGTCGCATAAATTTGAATTTTAGGTAGGCACGCGCGAGCGTGTTCGCGAGATAGAGGGAGAAACCTCCTCTCCGTCCACGAGGGGGACAGGAGTAGACTTCGGGAATAAATTTGCGGGCGTCTCCCGGCGTTTCCGAAATTATTCGACATTCGTATTCGCCTCTACATGGACGAAAATAGAGCCCGACGACTGCCGTGAATTCGAATCGCCGATAATGATCGCGAGTGAGCCTCGAGAATCAGGGCTATACTTACGGGAAATCTCAACGTTAATCTGACGCAATCCGCTTTAAAAACAGTTCGGTCTGTCGCCCCGCAACTGTAACTGTCGGACGCGGTTCCCCGACTTAGCGAAACCGCCGACAAGACTCGGTAGTTCGGCGAAAGAGGTTACTTCGCAATCATTTTCCAAAAGAAAGAAACATCAGCCCAAACATATGTCATTTATACAAGAAAAAAAAATTACTACCACTATACAATGTTTTGCTAGCTCAACAAAATTGGAAATCTTAATACAAAAAAGACCGTGTACTGAGGGAAAAATTATCTTAAAATCAACAAATATTTTTTTTAATGGATGCCATTAACATATTTATTAAATCTAAATTCTCTTTATTTAAATCAAATATTGTTTACCTGATTTAAGTAAACAATATTTGGCTTAAATAAAGAGAATTTAGATTTAAATAAATATGTTAATGGTACCCATCAAAGAAATATTTATTGATTTTAAGGTAATTTTTTCCTCAGTGTGGCTATTGGCTGCAGAGATATGTTGTTCATGTGTTTTTTTTAGTATTATTAAATAGTGAATATATACAAAATCGCAAAAAAGTCCTTTTAAAACATAAATACTTTTCCCTAAATTTCATTAAAATCGAAATAATATTACATTATTTGCAACAGTTAAAAAATAGAAATAATGAATTTAGTAATAACAAATTTTCGAACTTTTCGAAATTTTGTATTAATATTCTATTTTTATATATTCTAATATCGTAACTGAATAAAATTAAGTGATGAAGCTAGCTAAAATAAAATTTCTTGCAAGCGAATGATATATTGTTTCTGATAATAAATGCAATTTTTATTCATAAAATAATTGAAATAGAGCATATAGATGGACAAGATAAGGTTAGCCCGTAATTAAAGGTCGGCAAGAGGACTATGGAGACCTCTTGCGGAGTCTCTGGAACTATTAATCAGGATACATTTCAGAGTTGGGAAGTAACTCATTACTTGTAACGTTACTTGTTACAGTTACATTTTTTCGATAACTGTAACTTAACTGAGTTACTTTTTTCCCACCTCTAACTGTAACTTAACTTAGTTATTTTTAGTAACTTGTAACTTTTTAAACAATTACTTTAATAGTTACTTGGGCAACGTAAAATAAAATAAAATTAAAATTATATAATAATTGTATATTAATTTAATAACCCAAATAGCACAGAGAATTAAAAAAGAATCCAATCGTATGTCACCAATTCTGAGTTCATTTTCAGATGCAAAAAGAATTCTTCAGAGTTCAGTGAAAAAAATTCTTTTTGCATTAAAAAATAAACTCGGAATTAGTGACATACAACTGAATTCTCTTTAAATTCTCTATGCTATCTGGGAAATTTATCAACGTATTTATAGAGTATATGATTAAATTCTTTTATCTCTACAAGGCTATCATTAAATTTTTATTATATTAAGTACAGATTTAAAATTTGTTAAGTGGATTGACTAATTAATGTGATAGATATTAATTATAAAATTCAATTCTTACATTTTAGTAAAGCTTAAAATGTAAGATTTTTATATTTACAATAATCATTTCAAGAAAGTAACTTAAAAGTAACGACTCGTTATTTTTTGAATAACTGTAACTGTAACGAGTTACTTTTCATATCCAGTAACTTGTAACTGTAACTAGTTACATTTTCAGCAAAGGGAACTGTAATTGTAACTAGTTACGTTTAAAAAGTAACTTTCTCAACCCTGCATATTCTATTCTGCGCTATTGAGCATAGCACTATAGCTTTGTAGACAAAACAAATCGATTCTTTATCAAAAAATAGGAGATTCAACAGAAATTTAGGATATTCAACAGAAGGTTTCAGGTCGATAAATGTACATAATATTAGCAACACTTTTATTAGCCGATTTGTAAAGATTGCGTTTCTTATGAGAAGTTCATACTCATATTTATTACATAGAATGGCCATTTCGAAATAGAAATACGAAAAAAAATAAGGAAAACTTACTCAAAACAATACGTCATGTAAAATATAATATGAAAATCTAAAAATAACTTTTTGTAAATTTGTTGCTGCATCCATGTAACAAAAAATTTACATTATTGTATGATATAAATTGATTTACATTATTGTATGATATAAATTGTATAATATAAATATATACAGTGGTGTGCAAAAGTTCTTGGCCAAACTCATTGTTGGTTATAATTTCTAATATAAAAGAATTGCAATATTGTAAGGTACATAGTATATGAAGCTTAGATAATTAACAGATAATGTTATATTAAATTATAAAGATTTATTCTATTGTATTATTAACAAATTATTAACAAATTAATTTATTAACAAATTATTAACAAATTAAATTATTAACAAATAACATAAATATTACTGTTCAAAAGTTCCTGGCCACGTTTATTTCCAACAAAAAGAGCAACTTTAGACACTTTAATTCAGTAAATAATAGTCTTTCACACTTAGTATTTTGTTACCATGCCTTTTGAAGCTATTACTGCGGCACAGCGATGAGGCATAGATTCTATCAACTGATCAATAACACTCATCGGTATATTATTCCATTATTCCGTCAAATGCTCCAGTAACTGTGTCTTATTCGAGTGCTTACGAACTTTAACTCGGCGCTTTAATTCATCCCACAAATGTTCGATGGGGTTGAGGTCCGGAGACTGCGATGGCCAGGTTAAAACCTGCAGTTTTTTAGCCAAGAGCCAACTCTTTACAAGACTTGAGGTGTGCTTCGGGTCGTTATCGTGTTGAAATATCCAGTTTCTTGGCATTTTGCGTTTGGCGTATAGTAGCAAATTCTTCTTCAAGATATTCTTGTATATCGCAGCATTCATAGTTCCATCAATATTGACTAACGGACCAACGCCATAAGCAGAAAAAACACTCTACATCAACACCCCATGCCTCCTCCATGTTTCATAGTTGGAATTTGATATCTTACATTGTTTCTGATACGTCGCACATGATATCTTCCATCACTTCCAAACAGATTAAATTTTGATTTATCGGAAAATGCTACCTTTCTCCAATCTTCTACTGTCCAGTTTATGTGATCTTTTGCAAACTGTAAACGGGCCTTCTGATTCTTCTTGCTAATTAAAGGCTTCTTCACACCGATACGCCCGAACAATCCGACATCATGTAAACGTCTTGTAACGGTACAGCGGTTAACATTGGCGAGGTTTTCATCACGGAGTTCGCGAGCAATGTCATTTGCTGTTTTCCGCGAATTAGCAATTGACTTCATTTTAATTACGCGGTCTAATTTTTTTTGTTGTTTTTCGCGGTCTTCCACTTCGCGGGCGATCCTTTAGATCATATCCATCACGGAACTTAGCTAATATATTATTAACAGTCGACTTACAAATTCCTAATAGCTCAGCAATATCACGAGATACTTTACCACTTCGCGACAAGCTAATAATTCTTTCTCGGATTGCCTGCTACGTCTTTCGTGATGATACTCTGATGTCTATTGATCGATTACTCTTTCGAAAATAAAGTGATAAGCACTCAGTAGAAGCATAACATAAGTAATAAACACAGTGGCCAGGAACTTTTGAACAGTGACTTATTGAAAGTGTGTTTGTAAACACACTTTCAATAGGTAAACTTTGGAAGATACGAGTGCTATTTTCTGTACATTATCACAGATTTATATCTACTTATAGTTATAAGTCACTTGCTTTTCCTGTTCATAATATATTGCCAAAAATGAATTTGGCCAAGAACTTTTGCATACCACTGTATCTATTTTAAATATATCTATTGTATAATATAAATTTAATGGTTCATTTTTTCAATATTATATTTGTTTTATCAATATAATAAAAAAATCATAAAGTTTCTATCTTAGATTGTATGTTATGATAATCATAAAATTTTATACTTGTTGAAATAAATGTATCTTTCGCTATTATATCAAAAGATATTTGACTCATATTTGATTAATAATTTCGTACTTCAAAATTATTTGATGCAACAAATAAGATAATAACTACGAAAATAGATTTTTTCTATGGACAGAATGAAATTTGCTTGCACATTTAACCCTAAAACCCTAAACATGGATAAAATTTAACTAAATCAACTTTCCAAATATTATTGTTTTTAAAAATATGTATTTTATTTCTAGAATTATATTTCTCAACAATTTTTAGCTTAATTAAAAAAGAATCATTAAATTTCAATAATTTTTTTAGGAGTTATAAGCAAAAAAAATGCGATAAGAAAGATTTATCCGTATTTAAAGTTCACGTAACATTTTAATGTTCAGAACTCTAAGATTAATTTCTTTGCCACACGAATTATGCAAATCCGCTCGATCATAACACTTGATTTTGCCCAGCAAATTACAAATTTGCTGAATTAAACAATTAATTTTTTCTATGTTGCCATTGTGCAAATTATCGTTAAACATGTAGAAATATTCTTACATTCTGCACGTATGTACAAATTTTGACCATTTTGTAATGGTTTGCTTCTACTAGCTTTATCAGTCAAGATCGAATACGAATATTACCAACACCAGTGACATAAAGACACAAGCTCAACACATAGTCAGCCTTCGAGATCTCGCTCGAACAGCATAAAGTAATAAAAACACTCTGCAAATGAATTCTTGAAGTTCTTAATTATCAAAGTTCATACATATCTCGAGTATTATACATCTACAGAACTGAGCGAAAGAAAAGTTATCCTGACGACTATAGTCGGAAGTAATATCAAGCCATTACAAGCGCAGAATTTAAATACGATGCGAAGAAAGAAAGAGAGAGAGAGAAAGAGAAAAAGTAGGAGAGAAAGTACCTAGACCAACTATTTAAACAGCTCTTGTCGTTCCATTAAAACCGAAAAGACACGGGGAATCGTGGGAAGAACAGGCAAAATGTATTCAACTCGGGCAGAAACAAAGATTAATTAAGATTAATTAAATTGTCGGGACGGGAACTAGCTGGCAAAGAGAGCTGGTTACCAGGAGCGAATCTCCCGCGTCTCGTCATGCGGAGGAGTGCACGGTGAGGGAGCAATAACGCGCGTCTCCGGTCCGATGCGCCGCGATGCACATCACGCGGGGCCCAAGCCGGGCGCGGACCAAAGCCGACAGCGTCCACTTACCTCATTAAGTCAGCCTTGCCGTGCGGCCAGGCTAGGATACGAGGAGACCAACCGCACCGGGGAACGCTGCGGGATCGCAGGGGAGTGCGCTCGTGGTCTCTCGTAAGATAGATCGAGAGTACCCGGAGGATGCGGCGACTCGACGGTCGCCCGGGCGATCCCCTCGTGTGACGCCGTGTAATAATTAACTTTCGCGGGCTTCGCTCCGGCGAGCGACCGGTCGAATTACCGATGCAAAACTTGCAACCTCGCCACCTCGTCTACTTCACAAAGACCGCGCGTGCGAGCGAGAGAGAGAGAGAGGGAGGGAGAGAGAAGGAGAAAAGGGAAGAGAAAGACAGAGATGGAGTGAGAATGAGGAGAGAAGAGCGGCAATTACTCGCCCTTTCTCGTTCTTCTCTCTGTGATCAGCTGCCGCTGCAGCTACCGCGGGGAAAAGTGATTAAACCCGGCCGGGCTATCGCGTAATGGAGAAAATATCCCGAGGATCTTTGCGGAAGAATTTTCGCTGCGCTCCTTAAGCTCCGCGATAATACCGATGATAATTCGGCTAATTAGCGCGCCGTTAACGACGAAGACCAACACGGCCGTTGGCGTTTTGTCCGCGTCCCGATCGTTATGTCCTCTCCCTCCGGGGGATGTCGTTTAGCTAATATGTAAATTTCTTAGATACACCGGGTATACACGTGGAGATATCGCGTATAATTGCATAATTTATACGCAAAGTCTCTCCGCTCGCACGCGCGCTCGGGAGTGTGGCAGAACTTTTCTTTTTTCTTTTTTTATTTTCTTCTTTTTCTTCTTTTCTTTCTGTGGAAATTAAAATGGCTCATGTATACGTAACTATACCGCCGCTCCATGCATGCGAGTGATCCCTTTTAAGGCGCACGAAATACGTCGTCCGTGTTGACGTAAAGTGACACGTGACGTTTAACATGTGCGGAGACGGATAATAGAAAAATATAGTTATTAGACATGACAGGGAAACGCTTTTCACTACAAATAACCGCTGCCGCCAGGTATCTTTCGCGAATTAACGTCGTTATCCGCGACTTCGGAATTTGATACATTTAATATCATTTTCGACCTGACTTATGTGTGCGATACACTTGCTCTGTATAAAGAAAATAAGTAATTCTTACATCATACAATTTTGTTTCATTTATTTAATTCTTTAGTTAGATGACAATATGAACGAAATAAAAAATCCGCAAGCGATTACACTGTTCAGCAAGTAATTTGTCACATGGATTTTCCTATGTATTTCTGAGATTCTTTTAATGCATTAAATTGGACAAATTCAAAATTTCTTCGTCATAGTTTTTTTTCTTTCTAACAGTCGTCAGAGATTTAATATATTGTATGTGTGATATTCCACACACGCATACAAACACTTCGCAATTCGATTTAATTTGATTTCATGGTAATATTTTTCATTGTAGGTGAATAAACTTAATTTGATATGTTATTAGAATAAAGTTTTTTGCAAATGTATAATATATTGTTTAGATGATAAAAGTAATGTTCATTCATAAAATGATTGATTAACAATTTTTCTCCTTTAACGTGATTTTCTCCAATTAAGCATAAAATGTGATAAAAACTTATACAATTTTTTATTTTTAAAAGACACAACACAAACTAAATACAACAAAAAATTATTAGCTTCTTTATTTTAAATTAGTTAAGTTATATTTGTATATATAAAAAAAATCAATTATCTTAAAGTTCAAAAGTTATGTCACTAGAAGTAAATCATGAGTGATAGAAAAGATTGTTTTCATTGTTTAATTGAAACATAGAAAATATCATATAGATCATATAATTTGATTCATGTGACAAAAGGAAATTCTTTTTATAGGCTTTTTGTATTAGCACAAACACGATAACGCGAATATCGCACGAACATCCACGCGCGTTTTCTCGAAGATAGTTCCTTCCTGATTATAGATCATTAGCAACAACCAATCCGCATCTTTCGGTCGGAAATGACGTAACGAAAGTGAACAAAAGGAGAGGGCGCCGCCAGTTCCGCTCCAATGAGAAGTTAAACTCGCGAAACGGGAGTTCCCGATGCGCCCGAGTGAAAGACAAGGGGAACGTCGCTAAACCAAATTCCATAGAAAGTTTTCCGGAGAGCTGTGCAATCTGCAGCGTGTAAAGAACAGCACGGAGAAAAGAGAGGGAGGAGGGGCAATAAAAGGTGCGAGAAGACGAAAGAGAAAGAGAGAGGCAAAAGAGGGGAAAAAAGAACCGCTGAGCAAGAGGCGAGAAGTTTCGGTACGATGAAAGACTGCCTAAAGCTGGAAGTGAAATCAAATGACATCCCACCCGTAGATCTTCCCGCTACCCTGTCTCGTCGTTATACCCTCGTGAGCTGAAAATAGTGCGCGCACCGCGATCTTAAATCTCGCCGTAAACTCGGGGATCGCGATCGCGACACGAAAGGGACGTGACGCGAGATCGCCGGCTGTTGTCGGTCAATTTTTCGACAACGGTCCCTTTCATGGGACCAATACGTCATATGATCTTCAAAAAGATTACTCTGTACGACATAATATAATGGTAGACATTTCAATCGAGCCGAAATTTTGATTCTATGTTAATAGAATGATATTAATAGATATTAATAGATTGATAGGGAATTTCCGGATATAATAACACTGTATAAGCTACACACACAAAAATATATATTGCATTAAAGTAAATATTATTCGTTTTAAATATTTCACAAGTGTAAATATCCGCAAACCTATCGTCAGTTCATCATTAGCGTCGAATTTATTTAAAATACACACCTCTCTCAAGCTAGCAGGACCAAATGAGCAGAATCGAATTGGACCTATCACATTTTTTAGTACTCATTTTGTACTATTTTGTACCACAAAAAAAATTTGTATCATTTAAAAAAAAATGATGGCGCTGCTAACTTGATATTAAGCTAACAGGACCAAAAAAAAATAAAAAAATAAATAAACCATGGTACACACAATTAGTACTAAATTTGTACTAATTTGTACCATTCGAAATAAATCGAAAATTTTATATTTTCCCCTTTAAACAACCTCTCCTTTATCTAAACCTAATATAAAGATAGTAGGATCACGATTTTTTCACTTTTTCTTAATGGTACAAATTAGTACAAATTCAAAAACGATAAAATCTATCATTTCTTGTCGTTTTTTACCAGTTTTTATTTTGTTCTCTTTATATTAAGTTAGCAGGACCACAATATTTTTTTAAATAGTACGGGATACAAAATTATTTTTTATGGTACAATATGAGTAATAAAAAACGCAATAAATATAATTTGATTCTTATCAATTTAATTCTTAATAATCGAAAGAGAAAAATTTTATATTTGAGGTTGATTAAATGTGAGGTTGTTTTAAGGGGTAAATAGAAATATTTACATACTTTTCTCGGTAGTACAAATTAGTACAAATTCAGAAACAATAAAATCTATCGTTTTCTGTCGGTTTTTATCAGTTTTCATTTTGTTCTCTTTATACTAAGTCAGCAGGACCATAATATTTTTTTAAATAAAACGAGATACAAAATCATTTTTGATAATACAAAATACTACACGATTAATGTAATTTTATACCATTAAAAACAATTTTGTAATCCACATCCTTTAAGAGAAATCGTGGTCCTACTGACTTAATATAAAGTCAGCAAAATAAAAATTGTTAAAAAAACAAAACAAATAGATTTTGTCGTTTCAGAATTTATACCAATTTGTACCACCAAAAAAAGTATCAAAAATATTTCTGCCGACCCTTTAAAATAACCTCAACTTTGACCTCAGCTTCAAGAATAAAGCTTTCTGTTTCGATTATTAAGTATTAAATCAGTAAAATCAAATCAAATTTATTGCATTTTTCAGTACTTATTGTGTAGTATTTTGTACCATTAAAAATGATTTTGTACCTTATTTTATTATTAAGAATTAAATTGATAGAATTAAATTATATTTATTGCGTTTTTTATTACTCATTGTGTACTATTTTGTACCATAAAAAATAATTTTGTACTACCCCGTACTATTTAAAAAATATTTAAAAAATATTGTGGTCCTGCTAACTTAATATAAAGAGAACAAAATAAAAACTGGTAAAAAACGACAAGAAATGATAGATTTTATCGTTTTTGAATTTGTACTAATTTGTACCATGAAGAAAAAGTGAAAAAATCATGATCCTGCTATCTTTATATTAGGTTTAGATAAGGGAGGGGTTGTTTAAAGGGGAAAATATAAAATTTTCTATTTATTTCGTATGGTACAAATTAGTACAAATTCAATACTAATTGTGTGTACCATGGTTTATTTTTTTTTTGGTCCTGCTAGCTTGATATCAAGTTAGCACCGCCACCATTTTTTTTTAAACGGCACTTGGTACAAATTTTTTTTTGTGGTACAAAATAGTACAAAATGAGTACTAAAAAATGCGATAGGTCCCATTCGATTCTGCTCATTTGGTCCTGCTAACTTGAGAGAGGTAAAATACACACATTCTGAATTTTAAATTAATTACTAAATTTATTACTACAATCAAAAATATAAAATTAAAGCAAATATTTTGGTTTACTTGCTATATAGAATCAAAGCAAAGTTTTAAACAAGTGTTATGATATTCTTATAAAGAGAATAAATTCTTCTTTTGAGTACATGATAATGAGTTTTTTTTCAAATTTCTTAATTTCCTAATTTGTAATAAGTATATTTTAAGACTGTTATCAAGAAAATATTCTTTGTTGAAGACAACCATTATTTAAAAAAAAAGTCAAACTGAGTAATCGCTTTTCTTAGTAGTAGAATGATATTTTTCTATGTGTATTGTCCTACCTTGATATTACAAATGATTACTTACTATTGTTTTCTGCATGCGGAGTCCTAGTAAAAAAGCTTTATTTCAGACTTTCATTTCAGAACTACTTAACATTCGGTTATCTCAATATTCGACTTGCATTTGTTTTATAATTGCATTTATATCTTTATTCTTATTCCAACCAAGAATATATTAATTATATTTTAGAGTGTATTAATTACTCATCCACAGATAAATATATGAGATTGACAAATATTAAATATTTAATAGTGGTAAATAATGGAATTGTAAGTAAAATATAACGAAGTTAAATCTCATTATTTGGAGTGATGGAATAATATTGTAAATAGAGAACAATATATTTTCTTTATATTCACTATTTTTTCAATTTTTTTATTTTTCCGTTATTTTTACGATTTGTGGAGAGAGATTCAAAAGAGGTGAAAAGGAAGGAGTTGTAAGAACAAAGATAACAAGAGAGTGCCCAATAATGCTGTGTACCATGAAATTTAAATTTGAACTCGGTACAATAACAAAGTTAAACTGAAGTAACAAGAAGGCGTCGGCAGATTCGAGATGGGACGCCTTGCCGCCCAAAGAGCAGTAATAGACGGAAGGAAAACAGCACTCGCAAGATTTGCAGCAGATTCTAAAGTCAGTACTCGTAGTTGTAAATTGTTTACCATCTTTGATTGAAAGCATAATTAATTATGGTTCCGCCTTTATGGGTATTCGCCTCTGCTTGGATCAATATTACTTGTTGTGTGAAGTAAATACAGATATACAGGTTAGCGAATAATCAGACATTCAGCTATAATTGATATCAAACACAAAGCTATAATTACCTGACAAATGATGAATACGGTTCTGAATACCGGCTTAAATTTCAATTCAGGTATTTCCTTAATTTCAGCAGTATCTTGGGCATTAGTCTATTAAAATTTTCATTGACTAAAATAATCGGCAAATTAATAGTCAAAAAGACTAATTTATCGTCATACATAAGATCACAAATAATTATATCAATTAATGCAATTAGTTGTTAATCAAACTTTGATGTAATCGATTGTACATTAATTAATAAATAATTCCATCAATTGATTAAATTATTCGTGATTATATGTATAATATTTGTTTGTAATTTTAATTATTGATTTGCTGATTATTTTAATTGAAAAAATTTCTGTTGTTTAACGCCCAGCACTGATTCTTGATAAGTTGGTTCAATTGAAAGTCATTAAAGTTTCAAACTTTAAAAATCGCAAACAGCGATACATCACATATTTTAGATATGTTTTCAATCCTTTATTGTAAAGAAAATTTCAAACTTTCTTTATAACAAAGGATTGAAAACATATCTAAAATATGTGATGTATCGCTGTTTGCGATACATTTCTGAATCCTTCGTTCTTACTTCCTAGCATCCTCGATTTTAATTGACACTGACACTAATACAAGGTATAAAAAAATGTTAACACTTATATGAAAAATTCACTTCAAAAGAATATTAACATTTGCACATTAGATTTAGTTTCCGGGTTTGAGTCGCGTGGATTCATCTTTGTTTGATTCCGACGTTTCGCGAACATTTCAGTCCTCTTCATCAGGGAGGAACGACCCGATAAAAAATAAAAAAAATCAAAATATTAACATTTATATGGAGATAAGGTTGCTTCCATATACACAAGATGCTTGGAAAAAAAAATATTAACATTTATGTGGAAGATGTTTACCTCAGAACCTTCACCTTTAATATATAGTTTAGTTTTTATATAAAAGTAACTTGTTCTCCACATAAGTGTTAACTTTTTTTTTTAAACCGCAGCAATAGGAAATTTGCAATATTCCCCTCTCCTTCATTTTTTTTACAAGCTAAATGTAATAATTGTTTACGATATCCACACGCGTTTAGTCGTGACATTGTATTTAGCAATAAATCTTCGTAGTCCGTTATATTTTCAAATATAATTC
This sequence comes from Odontomachus brunneus, assembly GCF_010583005.1. Taxonomy (NCBI): domain Eukaryota; kingdom Metazoa; phylum Arthropoda; class Insecta; order Hymenoptera; family Formicidae; genus Odontomachus; species Odontomachus brunneus. The sequence goes on from NW_022639534.1 coordinate 1,224,477, forward strand.
AGTTTGCCAACAATATCTGAAACACACAGGACAGTTTGTAAATACCTTCTCAGTGTTCTGCGAACAGTCGCTAACTATATATTTAGTCTGTACATGTAAGTCTTTCTTATTCCTGCTGAAGTATCGTATTCCATACATATAAAAGTATTATTTATAATTTAATATTACACCTACAGTACCTGTTATTGTCAGTTAAACAAAATATATCGTCATGGAGGATGGGATAAAAAATATTAATTTCATAATGGAATATCATGAAGAGTGCAAGCCTAAAAATTATAATAATTTTTTCCATCCAAACGTTTGTCACGTTTGCAAAAAGACAAATAATGGCAATTTAATACCATGTAATAAATGCCACATGATCTTTTACTGTAACGACGAACATAAACAAGAGCACGAGTTGCAGCACTTGGAGATTTGCCCATCTTTAGCACAATATTTAAAAGAGAAGGAAGAATGGGGCACTCATCGTTTTTCCATATCAGAATGGATCCAGTCAAGACAAGAATTTCTTTGCACAGTAAAGTATTCGATGCCACGTAAACTAAAGTCATACGAAGAGCAGATGATCATTTTCGCAAAATCGTGCATCTACTGTCATCTGCAAATTGATTTGATCACTTGCCGAATATGCTATTCCGACAACTATTGTGTAGATCATGTGAAAGAGTTTAAAAGCCAACATCAGTCAAAATGCAAGACATTAATGTTATGTCTCAACCAAGATATCAGAAATCTCAATTTTAATTCATTTACAGAAAAATTCATTAGTTTTTCTTGGGCATCACCTATTCTCGACATGAAGACATTCATTCAACAATATGTGCGATCACCTGAACTAAGAAACATAGAGCAGTTTATAAGAGATGATTACCTTTATTCTGATTACGTTTCAGGACCGCTCACGCTCTATTATGGTATGAAGGATGCTGGTTTAATAAATCCTTCAATCATATCAAAAGCTACATACGTTGTTCATATAATAACAGAAAACAATCTTGATTTAGTATATGTAGAAGCATGGCATCTTATGCTGCATTGTATACGTTCTATAAAGAAGCTGATAATTATACTGGTAGGATCAGAATTATTGAACGCAAGTAAGGATGTCCAATTTTGCTCTAAGTGCTCACATCACAAACAAAAGCTTTATTTCGAATCTTATGGCATGTTATATATGGAATATATGAATAGCATACAGTATAAGGAAGCGGATGTGGTTATGGCAAGCCATGTAGATTTTAGTAATCAAGTAATATGGCCGGTAGACTTACTAAAATCACGGATTAGAAACTATCCATGGATTTTAACCACTAAATCAGAAAGAAAATCAAGAGAGAATATCTGTTTCATAGAGAAAATTTTAGGTAAAACTGTAAAAATTAAATATACTAATAAAAATAAATTTTGTTCTAATAGACCTTGGAGAGACCTTGAGAGTGGTTACGTGTACTATCGGAATAATTATATAACTATCTATCGAAATCTAACTGGTTCTTAAAACGATTTGAAATTTTAATATATTATTAAAAATATCATTTTGATAACTTTTTTTATAACATTATCTTAAATATGCAAGAAATATGCAAGAAAGATTGTTCTTATAAATCATGTATGCTTTTAATATTAAATTTGTCATGTATTAAATATAAATTGTTTTTATAAATTACAAATACTTTTGATATATTAAGATTGTTCTTACATATTATGAGTACTCTTAATAAAAAACATATTAAATTGCATTCATTTGTTTTTCATTCAAGACTATTGACAAAAATAAGGGAGTACACGCTCGAAGTATAAAATATAAAAATCTTCTAAAACAGCAGATATAATGTCAATATGAAACAAATTTAAAAATATAAGTTTGAAAAGAGATACGATACATTTACCAGTAAATATGGAAAATGAATCAATTATTAAGAATTAGAAGATTTTTCCATTTTATATTTTATGAGTTTTTGCATATATTAATTGCATTATAAAAATATTATAGAGGAGTTTAAAATTAATATTTTTTCACACTGGGTGCCCAAACTACTGTAAAATACTTTCATAACGCATTTTAAGACGTGACTGGTATAAAAAATCTTTCCCACGTTCTTTTTATAGCACAAGTTCAATGCAATAATTGTTTAAGAAATCCATATACGTTCATCGTGGTACTCTACTTGATAATAAATCTCTGTAGTTCGTTATATTTTCAAATACAGTTTGTTGACAACTCAGTTTGTCAACAATATCCGAGACTCTCAGGGAAAACCGTAATTACTTTCGCTGTGTCCTCCAAATAGAAAGAGAGAAAGAGAGAGAGATAAAGTCACAGGTTATACATTTATAACATAATATACATAGAGATCTTTCTTACTTTCTGTTAAGCTGCCGTATTCCACACACATATTACTTCTAAATTCATGTTGCATGTGAATTGTCCATTATTGTTAATTAAACAAAATATATCGATCTTCGACATCCACTTTTGTAAATAATTTTAATTGTATAATTTATCTAAAAGAAAAAAAATACGAGGCTGAATATTATAACTTAGACTTTATCAATGCAAAAGGCTTTGCTAGTAATGTATAAAAGAACATCCATGTGCAACAAAAAGTTAATAATATAAAACGTGCTCTGAAAAAATTGGTGTTTCAAAAATGAACTTTGCTAAAAATTAAATATTAAATCGATCAAATTAACTAAGTAGAAATTAACTAAATTATTATGTACTATTTCTCAATATTATAATGTAAATGTTAAAATTAAAACTAAGAAGTTAAAAGAAGAAACTAAAAATGTTAAAATAAAGCAAGAAATAATTGAAATAATTGTTCTTCTACATTTTATTACAACAATTTGTTGTTATTCTATCTATATCTGGTACAAGACATCTTCCTATAAAGAGTTTTACACACAAATATTTTCTTATTTCAATAATCAATTAATTTTTATAATTTAAGACACTTTATATTTTACTGGTTTTCTTAAAAAACATTAAAATTTTTAAATGAAGAATTGAAGAAAAGCTTAACAGAAACTTAAACTCGGATCGTATTATTGGATCAAATATATACAGGTTTTTAAAAGTACATTTGACTTTTGTTATAAATGTTTAGAATATACTTCAATTATAATATTTATACTTTATAAGTGAATGTGCGATTCCCAGTCAGTTTTTGAGTTTTTGATGTTAAGTTTTTCTTCGACTTCTTTTCACTCACATTTTAGGTAAGACAAACTAAGATGGCCCACTATCATTCTAACGTTTATGAAACAAAAGTCGTTATATTTTAAAAATTACTTTCAATATTATAGTAATTAAATCTTATGTGCAATATGTTCTGATCAAAAATTGGATTTAAAATTTAAAGTTTTATAATAGAGGTTTCTATTTTATATATATATTATATTTTTCACAAATAATATGTATTAAATATCCTATACTAAAATGAATATGTCAAATTATGATTTTTTCATTATTTTATAAATATATATTTATAATAGGTACAGAATCTTGAACATAAAATATGTATGAGTCATGTATTCCTTATGGTCATCTTGTTTTAAATATTTAGGTAAGATGGGCAATGGTCATGTTTTGATATTTTTGTAATAAATAATTTCACTGAAGTATTTTTCTTTTAACTCTGATGGTATTATGTACTGTAGGCTTCAGTGAAGTAATGTGCCAAATGCTATTAAAAAAATAACAATAAGAAATATATTCTTTTGCACTTTAAAAAAGTATGGCCATCTTATCCGAGTTTACCCTACATATCATCTTACAGGGTCCGGTGGTATATCGTGCGAGGAGAAGCAGATTATCTTGGACGAGCACAATCGATTGAGGCAACTAGTGGCGCTGGGACAAATACACGGCCAACCCAGCGCGGCGAACATGATGGAGATGGTAAGCCTCCCTCGTCGTTGTCTTTGTCGTCATCGTCACCAATCTTCATTTCACGAAGAATCGTCCCTTCCTATAAATTTCTGCAAAAAAATGCAGAAAAAAGGAAAGGAGGACCACAAGTTAACTATTCTATCAATCTTACTTCTAAATTTCTAACTTTCTTGAAATGAAATCTTACGCTAAAGGAGTGAAAATTCGCTCGGCCATGAAAATACCGCCACTCTGAAGCATTAGAGCCAAGATTTGATTCGAAACTTAAGAGAAAAATGAATTTTTTATCCATACGAGTGAATTTTAATCGGTTAGGATGGATTTGCTTTAGTAACGATAGAAAATATTAAATTAATTCTTTAATTCAAAGTGAAAATATTCATTCGACGACTCAAAGTGGAAAATTCATTCTATGTGAGAGAAAAATTATGTACATTTGAGTGACTTGGCTGTCCCTCTGTTTCTCCAGTAAAACTTCACTCCAAGAAATTTAGAGAGTACAATTGCTAAATTGATACTTATTTCGAAACACTACTTCTTATTTTCTGTAAAAAATGAAGAAAAATTCATTAGAAGCAATAATGAAAATATCACTATTCTGAATCGTCAGAGCTAAGACTTGAATCTTGACAGAAAAATGAATTCTTTATCCATACGAATGAATATTTCTCTTGGTTAAGATGAATTTGCTTCGGTAACGATGAAGAACATTAGATTCATCCTTTAATTTGAAGTAAAAACATTCATTTGACGACTCAAAGTGGAAAATTCATTCTATATGAAAGAAAACTTACTCAAATTCGAGTGACTTAACTGTCACTCTTCTTCCTCAGTGAAACTTCATTTTAAGAAATTTTTAGAGCACAATTCAAAATCAATAGCGATTTTAAACTGCCATTTTCTACAAATCCCTGCTAAAGATAAAAAAGAAGAAAGAAGAGAAAAACGAATACCACGAGTTGCAATTTCGAAATTGATTCCTCTCGACAAAATTCGCACAGACAGATCCGCCGGAAAAGAATCGATTTCTCATCTGTCGACGGTCTTCGTAGCCGTAGAGAGAAGACGATTTCAGATTTACCGCGGTCGCCGATAATACACCGTTTAAGCCATGATAGACTACCTCGGTTTTCCGCGGCGCGTTGGGAATTGTTCGTGTTACGTTTGATATTTATATTCATTTGTTAAAAGAGCACTCTCTGGCTCGTTCGCGCGCGCGTGTGCGCACACGCGGAGAGCGCTAATTTGCATGCTGCCGCAGGTTGCGCAAAGTTAAAGTCGGTTTTACTGCTCGGTAATATTTCGCGGATATATTGCGCGCGAACGCCCGCCCGTGATTAACTCAGTGTGTAAGTTACTAATTGCTGTTACAGATATGGGACGATGAACTCGCCGCTATAGCGCAAAGATGGGCGGATCGTTGCGCCGAATCACATGACAGTCTAAGAAACGTCCGTAAGTGAGACTTTATCTGGAGCGATTAGTTTCGCTAATTTTCCAAACACTACACTGAAAAAAACTGTCTTGTAACTCCTAACAAATGTATTTGCTTGAACATTTCAGTATATTGTTTGGTGATCAAATATGGTTTAATAGTTACTAACTTTCTGATAATAGTTATATAATGATTAGTGAAACGAATTTTTCATTTAGTTGAACTGATTAAATGGTTTGGCAAATATAATACCAAATAATTTGGAAATAATAAGTAAATAATAAGTAAATAGTTTGACTATTACCAAAGTATTTGATTACTTCGTATTTTTATCGCATAATGTGGTAAGTATTGCTAAACAATATTTTATTTGGTAAATTTGGTTTGATGCTTTACATACCGCATAAATTGATAATAGTTACCAAGTCTTAGGAACAGATACTAAGTCTTGGCAACAGATTCCACAAGTCTTGTAAATATTTACCAAATTATTTGATTATATTCATCTACACACATTTAGTTGAAATTACTTCACCAAAGCATCTGGTAACTATTACACAGACTTGATGATTATTACCAAACCTTTCCTTCGGTGTATGTTGTTCGGTTGATGAAAAGATTTGCATCATCATTTTTTTATTCATTTCTCGTAGAAAGTTTAAGTATTAAAAGTAAAATCGGAGATCCATGTTAAACGTCCAAAAAATATTAAGTCAGTATTATTCATTTTATTTGTAAAAATAATTAATCCTTCGATATTGCATATTGCAATTTCGTTTTTTATTTTAATTAACAAGCATGATAAATCTTTGCACCAATCTAATATCTTCGATATGCCAAAAAGAAAAAGAAGTAGATATATGTTATCCCGAAATAAAGCTCTGTACGAAACGCAGAAAGTGGAGCAATTTCTTTTAAAAGTTCATAATCCGAATGTCGGAACAATTTCTTGTAACTTTCTTGAAGTATCGAAAGCACGCAATTGTCTTGAAAAGTTATAATGCCTGTACGATGAAACAGTGTGTATCTAAAAATATAGCTATCCCGAAATAAAAACAAAATAAAATAAAATTTTTGGCTTATTTTGTCATTGTTGTTTTAAGGAGGTTATATTTTTTTATATTTTGTCTCTTTATACTAATATTGTAATGTTTCAAGACAATTGCGTGTTTCCAATATTTAAAAAAAGTTATATTTCGAGAGATTACCCGAATTTCAGGATTATTCGACTTTTTGGGAAATGATTTCAATTTTTGAAATTCGAGATTTTGATTTTTCGGGCGACAATCTCCAAATTCAGATATCTCTTCCAAAAAAAAAAAAAAAAAAAAAAAGGGGGAAAAAAAAAAAAAAAAAAAAAAAAAAAAAAAAA
>NW_022639534.1:1231194-1247627 GCF_010583005.1 Odontomachus brunneus
AGCTCCTCTCTCGCAGAAACTGAGAGGCAATTAAAAGAGGAATTTTTTACCCTGACGCTGCAATAGGAAATAAAATTCAAATTAAACATTCGATATTCTAAAAATTTTTTCATATAGTACAATAAATACGTAACACGCATGACTAATTAACAAAGATAAAATCAAGTACGTTATAAGCGGAAAATCAGCTCATTCAAATCGTGCGAAAGATATCCATTAACAAACACCATAAAACAAACAAACAAATGAACGGTGCTTATTTTTTTAGGAACGGTGTTTACCTTTCCAAAAATTTTATCAAAATCAGGGGCTTTATTAAAGTTAAAAGAAATTGACTCAATTTTCTTTAACGAATATAACATCTATCAATCATCTAATAAGATTTCTTTATTCCTTATTGTGGAATTTTGTGGTAAATATTCTTTTAATTATTTATTCACACTAACGTTCTCGTTATATCTTTTGTCGGCAATGTTCAAATTAAATGAGAAAAACGAATTAACGAATTAATTTTAACGAATATAACATCTATCAATCATCTAATAAGATTTCTTTATTCCTTATTGTGGAATTTTATGGTAAATATTCTTTTAATTATTTATTCACACTAACGTTCTCGTTATATCTTTTGTCGGCAATGTTCAAATTAAATGAGAAAAATTAAATGTATATTGACGCGTAGTCAGTTACCATATCGCACGTGATCATTCACTAATCTTCTTTAATTAATATCTCGACTAATTTTTTATCCTGACGCTGCAATAGAAAATATTAAATTCAGCATTCAATAATATCACAAAACGATATAAGACTTTTACCTTCATCTCAATCCGTTCTACGTTCCCACAAAAATTGCGGAAGGAAGTCTGGAACGCCCTGTATATTTAAGTATCTCAATGCTTCCCGGAAGTGAGCAAATTAAAATACGCTGGATAAAATTTACTTATATTTGACCTATATTTTACCTATTTAAAATTTACGTAACTTATTGATGTTTAGGGTTCTAAGGTTTAAATGTCCTTAGAGTGCGAATACCAACTATCAGTAACATAATATCAATGTTATAATTTCCTACTCAACAATATAAATATAATATGACACGTGTGTTATATAACAGTGACATTGTTGTTATTAAATGCTGCATTCTGTACATATCATTGCTTACATAAGAAACAATGATTGCCAATTTGAGAATATTATTTTTAAATGGGTACCTTTTCCCCTGTGGCTTTCCATTCTGACAATTTGGAACTTCGACTTCATTCAATAAAAAGTGTAGAAGCCAATTTGCAATCGACGATACATACACGTATCAGTATCCACGGCAAATCGCTGATGAATCGCGTTCATTGAAATATGGGTGCTTCATTCTTATATATATATATATATATTTTTTTTTAATACGTTGTTAGATGCGCTTCTTTGTGCCTATGTTGTGCACAATGCTTTCTGAATGCGTTAAATAAGCGAGAAATAAGTCGCCGCACGATCGCGTATTCATGTAACATTTGAACATGACAATATAACGTTTGAAAATAAACGTCATCTTGACAACAACCGCGCAAATTGCAGCAACGTTTAAATCGCCAGACCAGTAGTGCAGCTGCAAATCACGTTACTACAATTTTATTGAGTGTTTCATAACTCGTGCGTGCTCGCGCGCACTACTTGCCGCTTGATTGAGCTTTCAAAGCACCCTCTGCACAGTCCCGATGTCTCTTTGATTTCTCTTTCATTAACGTATATTTCAATATTTTTTTTCTACTTTTTATTTTCCATTGGCTCTGAGAGAGAGAGAGAGAGAGAGAGAGAGAGAGAGAGAGAGAGAGAGAGAGGATTCGAAGAGGATAAAATCCAGCGAGGGCGTGTTTTATACGTATCAACAATTTAATGAAAGCTGTCGTAGAAATTGTAAAAATGTGCGTCATCCCTTTTATTTAAATAAATCACGATAGTACAAGCGAGCTCATCGGAACTTAAACTCTCTAGAACCCTAAACACGGGTAAAATTTACTCAGACCAACTTTTCAAACATTATCATTCTCAAAAACATATGTTTTGTTTCTCATTATAACTTCTATTAAATTTATTGAATCGCAAAGACATTAATAGATTCATGTTCCTAGATGTTTTCTACATTGATTAAAAAGAAATGATCAAATATCGATCATCTTTCCGGAAGTGAGCAAATTAAAGTACGCTGGATAAAATTTATCTATATTTGACCTATATTTTACCTATTTAAAATTTACGTAACTTATTGATGTTTAGAGTTCTAAGGTTTAAATGTCCCTAGAGTGTGAACACCAACTATCAGTAACATAATATCAATGTTATAATTTCCTACTCAATATAAATATAATAAACAATATAAATATAATATGACACGTGTGTTATATAACAGTGACATTGTTGTAATTAAATGTTGCATTCTGTACATATAATTGCTTACATAAGAAAAAATGATTGTCAATTTGAGAATATTATTTTTAAATGGGTACCTTTTTCCCTGTCCGACTTTCCATTCTGACAATTTGAAACTTCAACTTTATTCGATAAAAAGTGTGCAATAATAATAATAATAATATGACACATGTGTTATATAACAGTGACATTGTTGAGTGGGAAATTATAATATTAATGTAATGTTACTGTTAGTTGGTGTTCGCTGGGTTCCCACGACTATTACAGATAATTGAACTGTTCATAATGGTAGAGGAAAAGTTCAAATATAGGCCATGATTCAAAGACGAGCTATCAGTGTTTTGACTCTGTATGATGCAACAATCTATTGAGAAGGGTAATTTCCTTTAAAGGCGTGTAACAAAGCTTCATTGCACGACTGTTTTCGAGCCGACTTTAAAAAATTATACAAAATTTTCCATATTTAAACTTCCGAAAAGTTATATAGATATGTATATTTCATTTTTTATTTGGTAATATACATGTCATTGATGTATTTGCTTATGAGCTATAAATAGTATACGGATAGGAACTAAAGACCATAATTACTTTCATTGAAAGTCCGTTTAATAACAAAATATTCTTTAATATCATAAAAGGAACATTGTAGGTATAATGTTCAATGTGTTTTTGGGAACACACAATGATTTTGCAGAAACACAAGATGACGAAATGATTATGTATGTAATTTTTTCCATGAATATTAAGGAGAAATAAAATAAAATTCCTTTACCTTAAATGCTACATCTTAGTAAGAAATTTTGTGTTTTTAACACATTTCATATATCCAAAATAATCCATTCAAATTTTTGTGTTAATTTAACACAAGGTGAATATGTTAAAAAATAATACAAATACGTTAAAAACGTTAAAATATGTTAAAAAATAATACAAATATTATATCAGAAATTAACACAAGAAAATTAACACTTCCACTATTTTGAAACAAATTTTATGTAAAATTGATATATTTATAATGTCAAATGTAACATAATAAAAATGTTATTTTCACAGAGAAATATTTTATTCATCTCCTCTGCTCTGATTATAGATACACTTTGTATATTATAATCGTAAGATAGCGAAATTAAATTTTTTAGTAAAATTAACATCTATAATGTTAACCTATACTAAAGTATAAAATGTATGTATATAATTTCAATATTTAATATAATTTTAATATTTACATATATCAATATTGAATATATCAATTAAACTCAAAACATTCGAATATCACAACCATAATATATTAAACTAACACACACACACAGATATATTAAAAATTTAACAGAAAAATATTAACACAAGGACCAATTTTGTCACAAACACAAAATGTTTTTTACTATGTATGTAACTTTGAAATTACAAAAGTAGTGCATATTTGAATCCCTCTTGCAAACGATACAAACCTCTCTTTCTTCAGAAAAATGTGAAAAACTACAGTCTGTCAAGTAAGAGCATATGCGGCATAACTAGCAGTCAGTAAAAGGTATCGTTCTAATTCTTTCGTGAGTGGATAGAGGGAACTTTTGTTCTTCATGCATTGTCAAGAAAGAATCAGTTGACATTGAAGTTTTGTCAGATAAACATCTAAAACGCCATGAGTGCCGCGTACGCGTCGAGGCTGTGTTCCTCCGTTCCCACCCGAAAGATCCGAAAATGTCTCATGCAGCGGCTGTTAAATACATGGGGAAGTCGAAATCATTCGTGAGTAAGTGGGTTTAGCGATACAAAGAGACGAAAACTGTCGATGACTTGCCTGAACGTGGCTCGATAGGCAAAGTGTCCCCTAAAGCCAATAAAATGATAGTGAACTTGTTTTCGCGGAATCCTGGCTTAACACTGCGTCAAAGAGCAGCAAAATTGAAGCAGAAAGGTTTAGATATAATACACGAAACTATCCGAACCTATCTCCGTGCTCATGATATCAAATGGCGCAGTACAGTGAAAAAACCGTTGTTAGGTGAAAAGCACGTGACGAAGCGACTCGCTTGGGCGAAGGACAATATTGACCGAGATTGGAGCAATATAATTTTTACGGACAAAGCTTCTGTTTGAGAATATGTTATCGCTCCACGAGCCTGGTCAACTTCCACCAAGGTTGGTACAGCGGACCGTTAAACACCCAGTAAAGGTGCATCTTTGGGGCTGCTTTTCAAAACTGGGTTTCGGAGCTTTGCATCTGTTTACCTACTATAATCTGAATGCTCCGAAAATGCTCGAAATATACAAAAATCTTTATTATCGACTGCCGAACGTTGGTTCATAAAAAACAACAAGAACTGCATCCTGCAGGAGGACAATGATCCCAAACACCGCAACAAGCTCTGCAGCGAGTGAAAGAAGCAATCTGGCATCTTTACACTTGATTGGCCGTCGCAATACGACGCAAACCCAATCGATAATGTATGGGCATATATCAAGCACAAGCTTCATGAAAGAAAAGTATTCACTTTGAAGCAGTTAACTCAAGAAATTCGTCGCATTTGAAGGTTCTTACGCATGAATACGCCGTCAACTTGGTCGAAAGCATGCCTTAAAGATGCCAGGCAATTATCGACGTTGATGGTGACTGGACGCATTATTAATATAATTGCATCTTTGTTCGATCGAGTATAAGGTATCCATGTATTTGAAAATTGTATTAAATAATTTTTTCTACAAATTATTGGAAGTACAAATTAGTTCGGTCCGTTTTTTTGTGGTCAAAGATGCATTTATTTCAGAACAAAATGAATGAACAGATTAATCAAAGTATTGTCCATCGCTGGCTACTACTTTTTCCCACCTCTCAGGCAATTTTCGAATTCCATCTCGAAAAAATGTCTCGTCTTTTGAGGCGATCCAAGTTAGGAACCAATTTTCGATTTCTGCGAAAGAAGTGAACCGGTGACCTGCCAAATCGTGCTGCATCCGTCGGAACAACCAGTAATCAGAAGGAGCAATGTCCGGCAAATACGGCGGGTACGGTAAAATATCCCACTTGAGCGTTTCCAAATAATTTTTTACGACTTTTGCGACATGAGGCCGAGCGTTATCATGCAGAAGAATAACTTTGTCATGTTTTTGCTCGTATTCCGGCCGTTTTTCTCATAATGCATGGCTCAAACAAATCAATTGTAGCCTATATCGATGGCCCGTAATGGAATCGCCAGGTTGTAGCAGCTCATAGTATACAACACCCTTTTGGTCCCACCTTTTTGGTCACAGCATGACCTTCGAATCATGAATATTCGGCTTTGGTGTTGATGTTGAGGTCGATGGCAACGATTGACCGAGCATAGCGTAGTATTTTTTCTTCTTGAGGTTATCGTAGAATATCCATTTCTCATCCCCAGTCACAATCCGATGTAAAAAACCCTTTCTTTGTTGCCTTTGAATCAGCTGCTCGCAAGTGAAAAATCGCCTTTCAACGTCTCTCAGTTTCAGTTCATAAGGCACCCAATTGCCTTGCTTGTGAATCATTCCCATGGATTTCAATCGTACGGAAACTGCTTGTTGCGTAACTCCCAATAATTCTGCAAGCTCCTCTTGCGTTTGACTCGGATCTTCATCGAGTAATGCCTCCAATTCTTTGTCTTCGAATTTTTTTTGGCTGTCCAGAGCGAGGCTTGTCTTCAACGCTGAAATCACCATTCTTGAAACGTCGAAACCATTTCCTACATGATTTATCAGTTGGGGCATTGTCACCATAAACTTCTACAAGCATTCAATGCGCTTCAGCTGCACTTTTCTTCCAATTAAAGCAGAAAACTAAAACCTCCCGCAAATGCTGCTTAGTTAACACAAAATTTGACATATTCAACACAGTAAAAAATAGGGGTTTTGTATGAAACTCAAAGCGATATAAACTGAATATTATTGACAGATGTCTAACCTCTCTGAAACCACCGAAATCAGCTGTCACTATGAAACATTCATAACCAGAGCTATCTTTTGAAAACGGACCGAACTAATTTGTACTCCCAATAACCCGCACACGCTCTTACTTGACAGACTGTAAAAATCCAATTATTCCAAAAACGTCCCATTTACAAAAATAAAAGTAGATATCCCATTGCTTGATAACATATATATTCGTCCATAGTAAATTTAAACATTTTAAGATATAAAGAAAAAGGTGATATTTTTCCTCCATATTTGAACTTTTTCCTCCAATTTATACGCTGGACCGGACGCGAGACAAAGCTGACTTTTTCGTGCAGGAGATTACGTTTTATACGCGCGATCCTTCGTCCTTATTGATATATCTACGTCGAGTTCGGGATTGCCGGCGGGGCAAGGAAACCGGCGCTTTGTCTCCAGCGTGCATTTTAAACGCCGCGATAATTAATGTCTTTATGAAAGTGACGTTAACCGTCGGGAATAAATACGGCGACAAACGTGGGTCCCCTCATGCGATTTTCACGCCGCCGGCGTAACGAGCGCTTTCGACGTGAATGCGAGAGTTCGACGCGCTTTTTTTTTATCCATCCGATGAGCGAGAGCATCGATGAACGATCAAAAGATTGCCGGTCGGTTCGCAGGCAGGTTCGCGGTAGGACAGAACATCGCTCGCACATGGACGACCAGGCCCCCGGGACCTTACGACGGCGAGCCGAGTTGGCGACGACAAATTTCTAGTTGGTTCAACGAAGTGCAGTACTACCACACGGGCTACAGCAAAGCCACCGGACATTATACACAGGTGCGTAATATAAAGAGAAACCGACAAAATCGCGGAAAAAAAGAATGGCGGCTTCTCTAGCAGCACATATTAGTTGACCAACGTTGCAGAGAAAAAAGAGAGATTCTACATTGGCCGCTATAGATTCAATATCGGTTCAATGCTTTATGCTGCTCTGGATTGAAAAGCGCTGCCTTGCTCGAAGTCTTGCTTCTCTACCTCGAATAAATAATAAAGAACCTAATAATTAGATAAAACACTTAAAAAAAAAATAAACCGTCTTCAAAAATCTCAAAAGTCTCACAAAATATAAAGCAATTTTGAATCAATATTTTTGTTAGAAATAGAATATTTGAAACTTCGAAACTTCTTGAAACTCTGAAAGGTTTCAAGTTTCGAGGACTCGAAACTTCGTGCTATTTTCATGATTTGAAACTCTCGAAATCTGAGGCAAAGATAGCAGACTAGACTCGGAAAGAATTCAGATGTTAGTATTTTTAAAAATTTAGATAAAATTTAGATAGATAAAAACTCTAAAGAATTTAAAATGTTATCTAGTTTTAATTTTTTCATATTAAAAAAAATTATTTTTATCCAGTTTCCATATAATATTATGTTGAATATTCTATTGAACTATTCTAAAATTTGATCCTTTGAAAAAAAATTTGGTTGAATTTTTAGTTCCTGACTAAAGGCACTTTTTTTGATAATTAAAATGTTGATAAAATTGTTTTCTATTAATAAAAATAATTATCTGTTTTAAATGTTGAAGATTGGTCTTTTCAATGAAAAATTACACAGAAGCCTGTCTCATGCGCAGTTACCCTTTTTTTAATTAACATTGCAGGTTTGGGTAGTTTCAAATTTCAAAAATTCCAATAGTTTCGAGGGTGCTTACAAAATTTTGGATTCGAGTTTCAAGAACTTAAAAATCAGGTTTCAACTTATCTTTAATTTTTATGGTCTCTACGATTTTATTTCGCTATTCAAATAATATTGCACAGAGAAAAATATTATTTTATTGTTAAGAGTCGCGATCGTACGGTTTAGGCTTTTTTCTTTTTTTTCCTTTTTACTTTTTTTAAGGAGGTTTAAGCGTTCGACTAAATAAAAAATAAATTTGTTATATGTACATGATATAAAATTTAATTAAATTAACAATGCGTAAAAATATCAATAATCTTAATCAAAAATATAATAAAAGAATTTCAATAATCTTTACGTTAGTTTTAAATTCATTATTTTTTATTTCTATATTTTATATTTTTAATTTCTTTTAAACTAAAATTAGAATTTTAATGGAAAACTACTATGATATTAAGGACTAACATATCTACATTATACACAAATGTCGCAATTGATCGTCTTGTTTGGAAAATACGACGATGGAAAGTTTATATAATTTATAATAATATTCGAAATATACATATTTAAATATTTACATACTTATTTTTATTATCTGTGCATCTCTAGATTCATTAATGCACAAATGAATCATTAATAAGAAAGATAAAAAGATTATATAATAAGAAAGAATTAAAGAAAAAAATTATATTTTTATATTTATAATAATTTATCTTTTTTGCGCTGACTTCTAATATTAAAAAATATTAAAAGAATTAGAATATTAAAATAATTATATAACTACATACTAAGGAAACAAATATTTAATATTTGTAGCTATATAGTCACGCAGGGAAATAATTATTATAAATTATAGTTACAAGAGAACTATTTTTTATTTAATTTTATTATAATATTAATTATAATAACCTTATGCATATTATTACTATTATTCTAATGTTAAAACAATAAAAAAATATAGTTAGAGTAAACAATAATTATAATTTTATCTAGATCAACTATTGTTTCTCTCACTGTACATATTAATTCAAGATTTTATATTTCTATGGTTTTTGAGGTTTTTGAAAACACTTTATCTTTTTTGAACAACAGAACTTTTTTTCCGATTAATATCAAGTAGTGACTTTACTTTAACAGCATTTTAATTTGAAATTTAATTGCATACAGAAATGTTATATTGAAAATTGAAAAATTTTAAATAATGACCTTTCGACATCCTCGCTAAAGCAAAATGATCTCCAAATTGTTCGAAGAATCTCTCGGTAAAATAAAATTTATGAGTTTAGAGACACTTTATACATAACGGATATAATAATTTTCCTTGTGTTTATTAATGTTTTTATTGGCATTAAGAATTTATGTAGAATTTGGCAGTTTAAAAATGATGAAATAAAGGAGTCAGGTAAGGACAAAGATAGTGTCAAGAAGCATGTCGCTATAGTATAGAACTTTAAGAGGCTGGACAATATTTGTACAATTCGGTACGAGGCTAAACGGGAGTGAAAAGAAGACGTTAGTATGTTCAGGATGGGATTTCCTGCCTCCAAGGAACGCCTTTGAAAGCAGAAGTCAGTACTTGCGAGACTTAAAGTGGATCCTAAATTTCGGCTCGGGTTGACACTTACTCGTCACTTATGTACTACACCTAATCCGTTTCGCGCTTCACAAACAACACAACACCCGCGACTTGCGACCTTAATTTCAGCAACGGAATCCTCAGACCGATCTTTTCCACTTTACCCAATTTCCAATATGTTAGACTGAGAGAAAAAATATCTAGGAAAAAAGAAATATTTATTCGGTGAGTACTAATAACTTATTTACATAAGTATAGATTCTTTTATTTAAATGGAATAAATAATTGTTTTCATATAAAGTTAAAAGATACTAAAAAAATGTATATATTCTTATATTTCAAGAATATTTATTCTCAGTGGAAAAGTATGTAGGAAAGACTATTTGGCCACGTTACATTTGGTAAGTTGGCAAAGTCGGTTATTTCTATTGTTCTTTAACATATTTTAGAATTAAGCAAGCAGGGGAGCCATCTTTGACTTGTTTAAAAATCTTGCTTGTTTAATTTTGTAACTTGTCAAGAAATGCTAGAAATAACCGACTTTGTGTTAACTTACCCCGATATTCAATTAACTCAGAGTCTTCTCTATAGTGGCACCAGAGTTGCAAAAATATCAATTAAATTTTCCTCAATTTAATAATTAATTTGAGTAAATAATTTCTAATTTAATTAATTGACGATTAATATAAGCCTATTCAATTAAAAATATTTTAATTAACCATTGACTTCAAGAAATCTAATTAAAAATCATTCAATTAATGATTAATTTGAAAGAATTCAATTAAAAACTGTTGCATTAACGATTAAAACGAGCGAAAATAATTAAAGATTATTCGATTAACGAACATAGATTATTGAACATAATTAAGGGTTATTTAATTGACAATTGATATAAGCAATATATATATATATATAAAAGCATAAATTCAATTCGATTGGTTATTATGAGCAATGTAAATAACTACAGTTATAATTTCGATTACTACTCTTTTCAGTTAAATTTGCTTATATCAATTGTCAATTAAATAACCCTTAATTACATTGACTATGTTCAATCGTTAATCGAATCTTTAATTACTTCGCTCGTTTTAATCGTTAATTCAACTGTTTTTAATTGAATTCCTTCAAATCAATCGTTAACTGAATGATTTCTAATTAGATTTCTTGAAGTCAGTGGTTAATTAAAATATTTTTAAATGAATAGACTTATATTAATCATCAATTAAATTCGATTATTAATTGAAAAAGTAATTAATTACTCGCAATTGTGAGTG
The DNA here is from genome assembly GCF_010583005.1 of Odontomachus brunneus. Lineage (NCBI taxonomy): Eukaryota > Metazoa > Arthropoda > Insecta > Hymenoptera > Formicidae > Odontomachus > Odontomachus brunneus. Next base: position 1,242,038 of record NW_022639534.1, read on the forward strand.
GCACAAGTAAAAATGTGTCACTGGTGCCCACCGAATAATATTAATAAATGTTTTAACAAATGTTAAATAAGAAAACTTTAATATAAATATAAAATATTAAATTATATTATTTGTCAGACACTTTTTCTTTCAGTGTACGTATCTTCGGCTCGGCTAAGCTTCTGCGAATATCAACCAGATCGTGGAATATTATTTCATCGCAGCATGTAATGTCTCAATTATATCACAGATTCAACACGAATAAATATTCGTCGATTGAGGATAAAAAAGGAGTGAGATGTGTTATGAAAAAATTCATATTAATCTTCCGCAATAGCGGTCGATGCCATTAGCTATACTTCTGGGCGCGTACATAAGCACGCTATAAACACCTTTATGTCCTCCATTAAGAATCGTTCTGTGTTACATTGAAAGATAAATCGATTATTTATTCGTGATCTCGATCAATGATCCGATTGACTATTCAACGATCGCTGATTCGTTGCATCGGATTACAATAAAATACGTGTTGAGGCCGTAAAATAGGATAAACTCCCGGCTTATCGCGTCGTTCATCTGGTATTTTCGGAAATACGGAAAGGTCATCGGCGTAACTGAATATCGCGCGGGAGAGAGAGTTAACTTTTTGTCGCGCACGCAATTTGGAGTCGCGACATGACAAATGCCGAGTACCACTTTCATTCGTAGGTCAATGCCGAGAATCAAGCCTGTAAAACTCGCGATTTATAGGCGTCATCGGTCTCCGAACTACAGCTGACGCTTGTTAACTCGTTGTTGCTGATGTTGTCGTCGTTGTTCTATGAATTTTCATGAGATCGAGCTACGCAAAAGAACGTCTTTTCGAGACTGGCCGTGCGGAAAATAATGTTCGCTTCACGAACAATTTGTCACTTCGTCGAAAATATGTAAGATAAAAGCAGAGGGTTGGAAAATAACCCTATTACCGTTACAGGATACTTCGCCAACCATTTGGTGACGACGTTATTTATCTATTTCCTTTCGTCTGTAACTGCAATGCAATTACATTTCTCGGGTAATGGTGACGAATGTAATCGTCACTTTCCATATGTAGAATAGATTGACATCCAATGTCGACACTGATCTATTCTGCGTATGGAAAGTGTAGCAACAAGAATCATAATAGAAGAGAAAAATATATTTGTACAGAGTGTCCCAAACTGAAATACAAATACTTAGTGATTATACAGAGAGAATTGAATTTTTAACAACAAAAATCCCGTGTACATAAGTCAAGAAATATTTCGTTAAAAATTATTGCCAAGGAAGTTAGTACCTTTAGATTTTTCTATGTTTGAGGGAGATTAGAAACGAAGGTTTACTCGGCATCAGTTGACATAAGGAAAGGATAATTGACGCAAGAAAAGAACTTTACAACGATTTAAAAGCCTGTGTAGAAATAAGAGAAGGTGAGATCCTAAGAAACATGGAAGTAGCATGGAAGTGCGTTCATTAGCAAGGAAGGCATTTTGAACAATTGCTGTAAAGATTCTATCTTTTTTCTTCTTCCTTAATTTTGTATGAGAATTATATTAACTTTAAGAGAGCTGTTCCTGTTTAATTTAAATAAAAAATGTCACATAAACTCTTGGATGTTTAAATGGATGTTTGTTATGTTTGTTTTTGACTTCCTCAGCTCATAGTACGCAATCAAATCGCAATGTTGGTATACCCGCTCAATTTAAAATGTCATCAAAATTAAAAATGCAAAGAAAGGACGTATGAGAGCTAGGTGCAAGAAGGAAGTGCACAAATTTACGCGTTTTACGATTTTCGTTAATAACATCTTTAATGTAATACGCAACTCTGTAATTTGAATAAATTTGTGCACTTCTTTCTTGCACCTAGCTCTCATAGGCCCTTTCTTTGCATTTTTAATTTTGATTGTACATCTTAGAGCCTTTTAATTTAATAATTCTTGTTGGGAATATAAATATATATATAATAATTTGGACTCAAGGATCGGTCTAAGTATGGAAGATTGATTCGCCGTGTACGATAATCGAAGAAATTTCGATACGTGCGTTTAACATGCTGGACATATTATCCTCCCATTATCATATTAATATTAAAAAAGTAATATTAGTATCTAATAGCACTAAAACATCCGTGTTTACTCCTTACATGCCTTCTTTCAAATCTTACTATTAGTTAATTTTTGTTAAAATGTTATGCTCTACAACTTTTGTTTTGAGATATTTTTTTATTGAATTTATTGAATTATTTTGAATAATTGAAGGCAATTGTCAGAAAACATGATTTTTTTTATTCGTTTAACGTTCCTTGACAATAAATAATTTTTTACGAAATATTTTTAGATTCATTTTTATAGGAATTTTTCTTTTTAAATTCAATTCCCCCTATACGATCACCAAGTATTAGTACTTTAACTTAGGATATTCTAAAATATCTATGTTATTTTTATATTAGAAGAGAAAATGTGTAAGATATAAATATTATAATCAACTCTTACAACTGTATAATTTATTCCTTTTCTTTTCACATTGACATATAGTATTGTGGCACTTAATATTGTGTACACAAAAGGCAGGTCTTCATTTGTTGATTATCTTAAAAACGGTTCGTCGTATGAAAAAAATGATACAGACAAAAAATATTTATTTTTAATTTTCTATCGAGAAATATTAATGTGTTTGACATTTTTTGTATTCACACATAAGCTTTGCACATAAATGTAGACTTCCCCTTTTCCTTAAAAACCACTTTCTTAAATATTTTTAAACAAATCTTTTAGTACCAAAAATGAAAAGGACGTATTTTGATACGTTAATGCACCAATTTTCGTAGAAGTTGAAACTTAGACAGAAAATTCGAGTTTTTTTTAGGATTCCAGCTCAGAATGGGTGCATTTCTAAATATATGTTGATATAAAAAAGATTCTTTATTTTGGTCTGCAAAATACGCCTCTTAATTTTTTCCCATCAATTCCGAGACACTCTGTATATTACATATTATGTATCCCTTTAAAAAATAAGCAATCTTGACCCTGTGTTATTAAGGGCTGATTTGTCAGCAGTAATTTAAACTTAGATTTGAACTCTGCTCTAATAATGTGTGCGCGTTTAAAGAGTTTGAACAAAAATCTAAGTTTAAACTACTGAGAAAAATCGGTTCTAAATGCTCGACTATTAAGTCATCTCCTCACAGATTTACGGCGAAGTGAATCATTCGAGCGAAAATTTTTACTTAATGAAACATTCCCTCCCGTGAAGCCTGCGTCCTTTGCGGTTGCTGAAAAACTATTAGCGCTACCGCGGCGCTTTCCCTTCAAGAAAAAATCGACTCCCTCGGGTTGGTGAAAGAAACCGTGCGCGATCCGATAAGGATACAAAACACCTTGCACGTTCCCCTTGTCGCCAGTACTTAGCGCTTTAAGGATCTCAAGGCTCCTTTGGGCTGCGCCTGCCTCGGGGCAGCACGACGGGGCGTATTCAAAGAATATTCCGAGCGTAATCGGTTCTACACCTGCACGAGCAATTCGCCGCGTCTTTAAGAAGCGGAAAACATTCTGAATTAATTTCAGCTGGTGTGGGGCGACACCTTCCTGCTGGGATGCGGATACTCATTCTACTACGACCCGGCTCGCGGCTACACCAAGAATTACGTATGCAACTACGGGCCGAGGTAAGAACTCGATCTTGGGGGTACACCGGAGGTTCTCCTCCTCCTCCTCTCTCCTTTCCTCTTCCTCTTCTCCACTTCACTACTCCTCTTTCGCCGTTTCATCGGCATTCGGGTATGGAAATGCGAGAGATCCCGAGTCGAAACGGAGTATATCGTCGGGACTAGATTTTTATTCGCGGAAGCGAAATGCCTCTCCCATCCGCGGCGGACTCCTTATAATTCCAGGACAGTTTCCTTTTATGAATACGAATGACGTGCCGCTCCTTACGTATCGAAGATGTAACCGCGCTCTTCCGCGAACGAACACGAGCGCCGGTCTTGCACCGTAAAAACTTTCAATAAAAGGAGGAGAAGTGAAATATTTTCCTGAAAAGTGGGTGGCACACTACGCGGTGGAAATTCTTCAGGTTCGCGACCTTCACCCGCGCGGTGACGTATTAATTCTTATTGATGTGCGATGGATATTTCCGCGCGAGCGCGCGCACAAGATTTTCTTAAAGTGGTTGTCTCGTGAAATAAATTTCTTGGAGATTCTCTCTCGCCGGGAACATAGACTACGTATCGATTGTGAAATACTCGTATTATCTAACTGCTCGCGCAACTGGAAAAAGATTGACCGTTCGGAACTTGAGATATTTGCATAATTTTTAACTTTAATTTGCAAATCATATTAAAATTTTAATAAAAAAAACTACCATGAGAGAGAGAGAGAGAGAGAAATATTAACTCTTTTAGTCATAATGTATCATATGATACACTCTTTTCAGAGCAGTTTTTACGAATTTAAACTAATTTGTAGGGATTTCGAAACGGTAAATGTGAATTCATTGTGAAGCTTAGATTTTCTTCTAACAGAATCATCTGTATAGAACATTAAAGTTTGCAAATTTAATTATTCATAAATAAATTAATGTGAGAAAATAGTTTTTTTTTAATTTATTTGCCAAAAATATTGCAAAATAAACCTATGGAAAAAAATGGTTTGGTTGATACTTTTTGAGCTGTAGATGATGACGCAACTTCAAAAATTTCAAAATGCAAGATGACGAACTCAATATGACGAGCTAAAATTCCAAAAATTGGGATAAGTTATATTTCTTCTCATAAATGAGTAAAGTTGAGTCTGTGAATAATTTGAATTTCAAAAAAGTAAGTTCAAATTTGTGATCAACAACGCCAAAAACCCTCGGATACTGATTTTCGTGGAAATCGAGAATTTTAAAATTGTCGTCCGCCATATTGCATCCGCTATCTTGAATTTTCAAAAACTGACTTCAAATTCATAATTAGCGATCCCAAAAGCCTCCAGATATCGATTCAACAAAGGGAAAGGTTGTGCAAAAAAATTCGTGACTTAAAGAGTTGAAAATTAATATGATATTAAAGATCAATATAAGGTACTGTACACACATATGCAAGTACGGAAAAATAGAAAAAGACAACATTATTTCTAATACAAATAATTTGAAAAAACAAACATGCATCAAAATATATAATTTTTGTATATTTAGGTCCCTAATAGAAATCAACTATCTTACCCGTTTGTACCATAATGAAAAGAAATTGATTCATTAAGATTGTTTAATATAACTGTAATTTTTCTCATATGTTCTGTTAACAAAACTTTAATATGTTTATAATTTTATTATGTATTATATTTTTTACAATAATACTCTTTATAATTATATTTTTTATTAATTATGTTTATAATTTTTTAATTACATATAACAACATATATTCAAAACATCGCATCATATATTAGGACCTTAACTTAGTTTCCGCCCGCAAATGTTAGATGGCAATGCAAACAGTTCTAGTAGTCATTACTAACGAAACAGGTAGTTTGTGATTAATTTCGACATTTCTCGATAACATTCAGTCAGCATACACAATTATTTTCCTAAACAACAATTTCTTTTGCTTTGTG
>NW_022639534.1:1247637-1254997 GCF_010583005.1 Odontomachus brunneus
CATCGTGTATTCGAAAATGCATTGAAAAAAATATATGTTACTTTATTTATCTATTTTCTACTTCACCCATTACTCACTCAAATTATTCGACTCTTACTTCTTATCGCGTTAAACTTTTTGACAATATTGTCGCGAAATAATTACCTCGTATTCACGAAAATTGAGTAATTGCCAATTTTTCTAGCTTATTCAATGAACGAATTAAAAATACCCAGGCGATTCCGTTACATCATAACAAATTGCGTTTCAGCGGCAACGTGCTCGGCTATCAACCTTACAAATCGGGCCAGCCAGCGTGCGGCAGTTACGGAATGTCCTACAGCAACAGATATGCCGGACTATGTTGTGAGTGTTGTAACTAGTTTTTCACAATATTAAATTGAAAAAGTTCTGTTCGATTTTCTGGCTTCTTCAACTACGTAGAACTAGCCATGTTCTACGATAAAAATGTACGAATTTCTCCAGATGGCAAAATACCCCAGGGCTTAATTACGTATTTAATTACGATTTAGTAAAAAATAAAAATATTAAATAGTAAATACACATTTATTAAAATTAATACATTAAAATTAAGAAAATTTTTTTCTCAGTGTAGCGTCAACCGCGTTAAATACCGCGAATACGTGATATGCATTGAGATCTAAATAAAGATCGAAATGCTGATATCAGTATTTCTGCGACTCTATTGGATGTTATTTATTAAATTAATCCGTTTTCATATATGACTTAAAATATCTCTCTCAAGAATGGAACCGAACTTTTCGATTGACCCAATAACACCGTGTTTCTCTTGAATATTCACATTTTCCCCAAACGAACAGAGAAACATTGTATTATTTTCACCTTCGATCTTCCATAAAACTCGATCTGATTTCTTTGCTGAGAAAATAGGAAAGTACGACAGTCACGCAGTTGCAATGTGTGCCGCGCTATTTCTCATCTCGTAGATATCGCAGATATAATAGAAGAAACCGAGGCTAGGTACGCTATAATTTAGAATTTCAAAGTTACAACTTCTCAGTCAACTAATTGTTGTGACTAACTATATAAACATGATAAAAACAACTTTCTATGAATTAAAGCTCACCTGTATTTTGTTTTGTAATAACTAAAATTCAGGGAATTAGGAAGTAACTCATTATTAGTAACGAAGTTACAGTTACAGTTACATTTTTAGGGTAACTGTAACTTAACTTAGTTATTTATTTTTAGTAACTTGTAACTTTTTTAACAGTTACTTTAATAGTTACTTGGAGAATGTAAAATAAAATTAAAATTATACAGTAATCATATATTAATTTAATAACCCAAATAGAGAATTCAAAAAGAATTAAAAAAGAATCCAGTCGTATGTCATTAATTCTGAGTTTATTTTCAGATGCAAAAAGAATTCTTCAAAGTTTAGTTCAGTGAAAAGAATTCTTTTTGCATTAAAAAATAAACTCAGAATTGATGACATACGGCTGAATTCTCTTTAAATTTTCTATGCTATCTGGAAAATTTATCATCGTATTTATAGAGTATGTAACTCTTTTATCTCTACAAGGTTATCATTAAATTTTTATTATATTAAGTACAGATTTGAAATTTGTTAAGTGGATTGACTAATTAATGTGATAGATATTAATTATAAAATTGAGTTCTTACAGATTAGTAAAGCTTAAAATATAAGACTTTTGTATTTACAATAATAATTTCATATTATTTAAAAAAAGTAACGACTCGTTATTTTTTGAGTAACTGTAACTATAACGAGTTACTTTTCATAGCCAGTAACTTGTAACTGTGACTAATTACATTTTCAGCAAAGAAAACTATAACTAGTTATAACTGTAACTATAACTATATAACTATAACTAGTTACTTTTAAAAAATAATTTTCTTAATCCTGCTAAGATACAAACATGCAATAACGTAGCCATTTTGCCCTGGTACCGGTTCAGTTGCCTGATAGTACAAGATAAAGAAAAATAAAAAAATGTATAAAATATGTATCCTGATTAGAAGTTTCAGAATCTCCGCGAGAGGTCTTCACAACTCTCCTGCTGATCTTTAATTATGAGCCAATTACCTCGTTCTCTCATATACTCTATATCAGTCATTTTATGAATGAAAATTACATTTATTGTCAGAAACAATGATCATACACTTGCAAGAAATTTTATTCTAGCTACATCGCTTAATTTTATTCAATTACGATGGAGAATATTAATACAAAATTTCAAGAAACTCAAAAATTTATTTTGCTCTTACCAACTTTGGCAAAAAAAAATCTACAAACAACTACGTGATTTTACTACTAATTCACGCATTTCTACAGCAAAATAGAAAATATTACAAAATACTAGAAAATACTATGAAAACTGTAAATGTCGTAATAAACGTAGTTCCTTGTAAAAAATTCTACAATTTTTGAGAATATACATTAAACTTCTTCAACCAAGATGTAATTAATCGTACATTTTCATTAAAATTATAATTTGTAAATGTTGCAATAAGATGTAGTTTCGCGTAAGAAATTTCTACAACTTTGAGAATTGGAGAATTTGAGACTTTTGAGATTGCAATGAATTTCTGCAAGCAAGACGTAATTAATCATATATTGGCGTTAAAATTATAATTTTACAATCAATTACAACCTTTTAATCAGCACATTAACTATCTAAGTCTATTTAAGATTATTCTAAGGTTATTATTTCTATTATTTATCTAATGATTATTTCCATTATTAATTTAAGTCTATTTAAGATTACTATAGAAGTATTAAAAACCAATCGATTAAAATTACAACTTTAGTGTTAAATTACAACAATCAATATTAAAAATACGAAATGTGAGCAACGTAGGTAGTTGTTATTTCTTTTAAAAACATACAACTTATTATACATTATCAGAAATTTTGGAAACTTATAAGTTGTCATGTGGAAATAATTTGTCATAATAATTAATATTATCCAAAAATGGAATAACAAATTACAGCTTTCTACAATGATTTTGTAGCCAAAATCTGTTAAAAGATTACAATTGTTTACGATGTATTACAACGAACATTATACGTATAATTTAATTCGTATAACATTATACGTATAATGTTCGTTGTAATACATCGTAAATAGTTGTAATCTTTTAACAGATTTTGGCTATTACAAAATCATTGTAGAAAGCTGTAATTTGTTACACAGCTGTAAGCTGTGTATTGTATTTTTGGATATTACTAATTATTATAACAAATTATTTCCACATAACAACTTTTAAGTTTTCAAAATTTCTGATAATGCATAATAAGTTGTATATTTTTTACAAGAAATTACGCGTAACCACAACTTTCTACGTGTAATGAAACATAATTTCTACGTCACATAGTATACTCCTCTACAACAAATAGAGAAACCGCGCATTTTCTCGTGAATAATTGTAATCTTAACATGGTTTAGCATTAAAACTTTTTCTTTTCATATAGTATCTCTGATTTAGTTGTAATTTCCGCGTATTTTTTGTCGTAATTAGTTGTAGTTTGGCGGAGTTCTTACATAAAAAGTTGTAAAATTTTTTCCGCCAGGGAAATCAGTCTTTTCTACTTCTTAACTGTAATGTTATACCGATTTTAATGAAACTCAGAGAAAGGTATTTATATTCTAAAAGGATTGTTTCACGATTTTGCACTCACTATTTCTCTCAAGCTAAATACTAAGAAAAGCACATGAGCGACATACCTCATATAGCCTCATATTTCTTCTATTATAAATATTTCTCAGAAAAATTCGGATGTTACGCGTAATCAGACAAACTTTATCTCGCTATTTTCGCTTAAGTCGATATAACGCTCGCGACTTGATTTCCTTTACGAGCGAAGGCAGCCGGGGAGGGATATTACACTCTGTGAAGAAATTTCTTTCTCATTTGAATAATTTCCTTCTCCCGTTTCACGCTCGCTTTTTCGGCCGCCGCGCGCGCATGTATATTAATGAACATTACGTGATTACAGCGCGTGGAAGTTATTATCACCTGGGAGCGCTTTGTGTATACGGCTAGGCACACCGTTACAAGGTGCGAGTATTCGCGAAGAACATCGCCGGTTTCGGGACAAGCCGTGCCGGGAGAGCTCCCGGAGCTTGTCCGTCGCTTCTTTCCCGGTGCTGCTGAGGGATCCTCTTCATCCGGAGCACACACGCCAAATCACGATGTCGCGCAACTGTTGCCCACGCACGCCTCGTAAATCGAGGGTTGCCGCCGCGGTTGTGTGAAACGCGCGGAGACTTTTGTCAGTTCATTTATACAGCCTCGCCAGAGCCAGCTGCGCAAAGTAGTTCTGTCTAGAGAGAGAAAAAGAGGGAAAAGAGAAACGCACGTACGAGAGAGTTCGCGAGACGATGATCAGGGAACACGGCGGTCTTCCTTATCTGTTTGTTCTAGTTCAATCCGTCTAGTCTACTCATAGTTGATAGAAATTAGCGATTAAGAGGAAGCGCAACAGTTATCGAGTTTCGTGCTAATGCTCCCTCTGTTGTGAGAACGAGGATAGATAGAGCGTTCGAGATTAGTTCAGATTATTCTAACATGTTAAACGTAATGATATCGACAATGTATCGACAACCACTGTAGACATTCTGTATAAAAACAAATACACTGAGCTTCAATAAAGCCTTAACATTCATTAGACTAAAATTTGTTGTGATCTCCCTTATTCTTTCCTACATTTATTTTATATGGATATAATATTCAAAATTTTGTAATTTTTTATTCTACTTTCTTATTTTGTCATACGTTCTCTCACAAATCATATCTTCTTTTTCCTGAAGGAGTATTTTCTGTCAAAAAAGCGCCCGACTATTAATGACACATCGCTTGTGTACAAATGGAGTGTGTCAAAACTGAATAGAAAAGTCCTCTATCATTTTGCATTATCTATAATATAATTTTTAAGGAATTAATTTAAAAAAATATTAGCAAATAGATGTACGGGAAACGATAAAACAAATTTAACGTAATACCTGCCATTCCCAAAAGATTATCAACAACTTCAGACATCTTGAATAAGACTTTACCTAGAAAGTAAGTCTCACTCCGTATTACGTGATCTATTCGAAAATTTATTATAATTAATGTTTCAATAACTTGTCATGTTTGTTTGCAATATACTACAAGACATTTCCGTTCAGATGATAAATTCCGCTCACAGACGGATGTACACGCATTGTGACAGACACTTTCCGTATTGTAAATATTTAAAGTAAAGGGACACAATCAAAAATATATTTTTAACCTGTTTCACAGCAATATTATCATCCCCGATAGGAAAATTGCCCAAACATGCATAACAAGAGCATCATGAAATGAAATATAATTTTACAATAATTGCGCTGAAATGATTCGCTATAACGTTCTTTCTACAACGGTTTTTTCGAAATATAATTTCAAGATATTTGTTTGGAATGTTATTGTACACAATCATTACGATATTTAAAAAGAACACGATCTCCAATATTTCTCGCATAATGTAATGCTATAATCTTTTTAATATTTGCAACAATTTTACACAAAACACTTTAATTGAAATTATTAAATTAATTAAATGTTGGCTAATTTAAAGGAAAAAAGAGATTTTTAAGTGAATAGCACATAAAAATGTAAGTAAATTTTATATTTATGTATTTTTTATTTATAATAATATTCGAAAAATACGCGCGTACAAATACACACACATTTAAGTAACTTATATAACTCTTTTATTATATGCATATTTCTATTAAATAAACTAATGCATAAACATAAAACATTTATTAGAAAAATAAAAACACTAGTTTTTTCATATTTGTAAAATTGTGTATAATTGTGTAACAACCATTTTTAGATAATGAAGTAAATATATAGGATATATTTATATTCTACTTTATCATATTTCGAAGGTATTCAAAGTAGTAATAGTTATTGCTTCACTCTGTATATAACGAACGAATTATTTTAATTCTTTCAACAAAATTGTCTTTTCTCAATCCTCTGTTCATGTAAGACTAGCTACAATTTTAGTTTAACGAAGCAATCATAAGGCTGACCCAACACATTATTCCCTTATAGAAATATCATACTAAGAATCATTGATAATTACTTATTACCCAGTATTTTTAATACTGAAAATAAGTAATTATCAATGATTCTTAGTATGATATTTCTATAAGGGTTGTCGCATTTGTCGTGTCTGATTTATCTCTATTTATATCCCAGCAAAGGTAGAACGATTCATGTTGTGCAACTAAATCGACTATTTGGTAGTTAAAAAGGTATCTATAGAAAAGAGAAGGGTTAAATGCTCTATATTTTAGAATTTCGAGTTACAACTTCTCAGCCAACTGTTGTGACTGACTATATAAACATGATAGAGGCAATCTTCTTCTATATATTAATACCACGACCCTGTTAACCGTATACTTTGTTTCATAATAACCAAAACCAGGCTGTAACATAACCATCTTGCTTTGGTACCGGGCTTAGTCCAATAACGCAGGGTAAAGAAGATCACATATGAAATATGTATTCTGATTAGTAGTTCCAGAGTTTCCGCAAGAAGTCTCCACAGTCTTCCTACCGGCCTTTAATTATAAACCAACTTTACCTCGTCCTCCCATATACTCTATTTCAATCATTTTATGAATGAAAATTGCATTTATTATTAGAAATAATATATCACACTTGCTAGAAATTTCATTGTAGTCAGTGATACAACATTTAATTTTATTGTCACGATAAAGAATATTAATAGAAAATTTCGAGAAGCTCGAAAACTTTGCTCTTTGCAGTTTTTTCTATTTCTTAACTGTAATATTATTCCTATTTTAATGAAACTCAGGGAAAAGAATTTATATTCTAAAAGAATCACACACATTTCGCGATTTTGAATTTCTCCCTATTCCTCATCGTTCCTCACAAAATAAAAAAAAGCACATGAACAACATACCTCTGCACTGAGAGAAAAATGTATGATATTTGGAACTATAATGGCATAGTAAAAATATTATAGTTAGGAACATAATTTTTATAGTAAATGTTACCATAATATTTGTAATATTTACAATATAAGTATAGTATAACTGACTCGTGTAAAATTTTTACCAAGAATTATAATTATTTGAAATAAAAAATATTATAAGGTGGCAAATATTGAATGGTAAGAGAAATTAACTATTTTATATAGTCAATACGATTGGAATATTTGGCAAATATAGGTACATGTAACTATATTCCCGAAAGGTGTTTTACCATATATATATATATATATATATGGAGTAATAAGATGGTGACTATAAATCTGTGTTCATTCTACTATATCTTCATGTTTAGATGAACTATAAATATATGTTTGAGG
>NW_022639534.1:1255007-1255322 GCF_010583005.1 Odontomachus brunneus
TCCTCTCAGTGTGGAGTCATTAGCCCTGGTCTCTCCTATGTATACACGTAGAATAAAATTTCATTGTTTCGCTAACCTTTTACTATCAATTAAATTTTGTAGTTAAAATTTCTCAGAGATTATTAATCCAACTTAGTTTTTCATCGACTTGATTCGATTACAGTAAATTACAGTACACTGAGAGAAAAAAATAGTTGGAATAACTATAACTCACTATATTTTATAGTTCGTTTTGGCCTTAAACATATATTTATAGTTCATCTAAACACGAAGATATAGCAGAATGAACACACATTTATAGTCACCATCTTATTA
>NW_022639534.1:1255514-1255989 GCF_010583005.1 Odontomachus brunneus
ATAATTTTTATAGTAAATGTTACCATAATATTTGTAATATTTACAATATAAGTATAGTATAACTGACTCGTGTAAAATTTTTACCAAGAATTATAATTATTTGAAATAAAAAATATTATAAGGTGGCAAATATTGAATGGTAAGAGAAATTAACTATTTTATATAGTCAATACGATTGGAATATTTGGCAAATATAGGTACATGTAACTATATTCCCGAAAGGTGTTTTACCATATATATATATATATATATATGGAGTAATAAGATGGTGACTATAAATCTGTGTTCATTCTACTATATCTTCATGTTTAGATGAACTATAAATATATGTTTGAGGCCAAAACGAATTATAAAATATAGTAAGATTATAGTTATTCCAACTATTAGGACCTTAACTTAGTTTCCGCCCGCAAATGTTAGATGGCAATGCAAACAGTTCTAGTAGTCATTACTAACGAAACAGGTAGTTTGTGAT
>NW_022639534.1:1255999-1273268 GCF_010583005.1 Odontomachus brunneus
TTTTACATGAGTCAGTTATACTATGCTTATATTGTAAATATTACAAGCATTATGGTGACATTTACTATAAAAAAGATATTTCTAACTATAATCTTTTTACTATGCCATTATAGTTCCAAATATCATACATTTTTCTCTCGTGTAGATGATTCGATTACTGATAGAAACGTAATTTAGTTTGATAAATTGTAAATTTACGAGCAGCTCCTTCGATGTGCCTCACTGAAAATACAGCACCTGATAATAAATAATGTATACATTCGCATACGAATAATTCGCGAAGAGATGCGTGCCACGTCGTCGGTATGGAAATGTATACGTCGCCTCGCTAGTCGTATACGCGACATTATGCGCCGAGACGAACTCCTCTAGAATCCTGAACCGTCACGAATCGTCTCGATTGTACTTCACCGGCGGAACGTGAAATACATAATGCACTCCGAGATATCGTATCGTACCATTTTGTTCGATGCAAACGCCACTTGTTGATTAACAACGCGCTCGCCCGAACGAGCAAGAGAGACGTTCCATTTCTTCTCCTTAAGGGATCCGCGCCGTTGTCTGCAAGAGAAGAGAAAACGTCTCTTCGCTGTTCCCCGACTCTCTCGAGTGCCTCGTTTCGCCATGAGTATCGAGACGTTGGCTGCAAAATGCACGAGTGGGGCGTTTAATATTAACGTGTGTCGCACGCGGTCCCTAATTGGGCACGAGTGTACCGCGGTAAAATGTTTATTACACTCCTCGACGTGGCCGTCTCGCGTTGGTAAGAGCTCCTCTAATCCCACTTTGTAGCATCAACTACGCACAGTAAGTTTGCATGTCGCTGCGAGCGTTCGTGTTAAAATTAAAATCCAAAACGGTAACCGACTCAGCTCGTAATCGCGTCGAGTGCGTTTGACTAAAACGCGAACTTTTTCAAACTGCAAATATAATTCAGCAACGACGAAAACGTTGCGTAGAGAGAGAGAGAGAGAGAGAGAGAGAGAGAGAGAGAGAGAGACAGAGACACAGAGAGAGAGAGAGGATGAATCAAAAGGTAAAACCTGAAGAACAGTAATTGCTCGTTAACAGATATTTAGAAAGTACAGTACTTCACCTTCTCTTCTCTTGAAATATAACTAACCGCGAAGCAATTCCGTGCTCACAAACGAACACAATACGTTAAAGTATAACAGGCCGTGCAGGGGAAAATAAACGTCGAACTTTTAATTCGCATAACGTTGATTACATTAAAGTCGATCTACAACGTACAGACGTAATCACTGAGGGAAAGAAAATAAAAAAGAGATTTTTAAGTGAATAGGACATAAAAATATAAATAAATTTTATATTTATGTATTTTTTATTTATAGTAATAAAAGGAGCTAAGTCTCAGGATTAAATGTAAATTTGTCGCACGAACTGTAATCAAATCGAATCAAATTAATACCTCTGAGAAATTTTAACTATAAAATTTAGTTGATAGTAAAAGGTTAGCGCGAAACACTGAAATTCGGTTCTATATATACAAATATAGATGTCCTTTCAATTCCCAAACAGTTGATCTAGTTGCGCAGCACGAATAGTTCCACCTCTGATGCGAGATAAATCAGATAAATAAAGATAAGTAAGACGATAAGTGCGATCAATAATGTGTGTTGGGTCAGTCCTATGATTGTCTCGTTGAACTGGAGTTTTACACGAGCAGAAGGTTGAAAAAGGACACGAAAATGCAGCTGAAAGGATTGAGACAGCTCGTTCGTTATATGCAGAGTAAAGTAATAACTATTACTTGGATATCTTCGAAATATGAAAGTAGAAGATAAATATATCCAACAAAAGTTACATTGTATGGAAACGACTATCTTATGACTTTTTCTCTACACTAAAAGAGAAAAAATATTTAGAAAATAATAAATATTTATTTGGCGGGTACTAATAACATACCAGGTATGTAAATATAAAACCGGAATTTTTGTATAGAAAATACACGTTTATTGTATGAAAATGATAAAAAATATTTTATTCGAAGTATTGCCCATCGCTAGCTATACATTTTTCCCACCTGTCTGACAATTTGTGGATGCCACGCCAAAAAAACTGTTGCTCTTTTGAGGCAAACCAGTCATCGAGCCATTTTCGTACATTTTCGTAAGAAGTGAAGCGCTGCTTAGCAAGTGCGTGTCCCATCGATGCAAATAAATAGTAATCGGACGGAGCCAAGTCTGGTGAGTAAGCCGCATGCGAAAGTATTTCCCAACTAAACGCCTCAATCGTTTCCTTGACCAGTTTTGCTGTGTGTGATGGTGCATTATCATGAAGCAAAATCACTTTGTGTTGCCTTTTTTTATATTCTGGTCGTTTTTCACGCAAAGCTTGATTCAAATCGATCATTTGTTGTCGGTAGCGTTCAATATTAACGGTTTGGCCACGTTTTAGCAGCTCATAATAGATTACACCTTTCTGATCCCACCAAACACAGAGCATTGTCTTCGGTCCATAACGATTTGGCCTTGCAGTCGATGTCGATGGTTCGCCTGGAGTTATCCATGATCTTTTACGCTTAGGATTCTCAAAATATATCCACTTTTCATCGCCAGTCACAATTCGATGGAGAAATGACTTTCTTTTGTACCTGGCGAGCAGCATTTCGCAAGTGGTTTTTCGGTTTTCCTGCTGTCTTTCATTCAGTTCATGTGGAACCCATTTTCCCATCTTCTGGATCTTTCCCATGGCTTTCAAACGTATGGAGACGGCTTCTCGTGTCACATTTAATTGATCCGCGAGTTGTTGTTGCATTTGAGTGTCATCCTCATCCAACAATGTTTGCAATTCGCTGTCTTCAAACTTTTTCGGTGGTCTTCCACGTTCTTCGTTTCTCACGTCAAAATCGCCACTTTTGAATTTTTTAAACCACTCAAAGCACTGTGATTTACCAAGAGCATGCTCATCGTAAGCTTCGACAAGCATTCGATGCGATTCTGCAGCAGTTTTCTTCAAATGGTAACAGAAAATCAATGCTGTCCGCAAATCGTAGTTTCCAGGCACAAAATTCGACATATTCAACGCTATTACAAACTATGCTGATGTATGAAACTTGTATTGTTGTGAGTTGAAAATCTTTGTCAGAGATATCAACAAGGAAATGGCGCCAATGACGCGGTTTGACGGTAACTACATTGACAGCTAGGGCCATCTATGGGCAAATTCCGGTTTCATATTTACAGACCTGGTATTTATTTAAATTCAAGTTCTTTTATTTGAATAGAACATTTAAACAATTACTTTCATGATTAGCTAAGGTTTTCTTAATATTTTAAGAAAGTGTATATTTTCTCGTTTGAAAAATATTAGATACTAGTGTGAAAATAAATTTTTTCGTTTATACAGGAAAATATATTGGTTGAGGCCAAAAGCAAACTACAATTTTAATTAGATCAACAATGCTTTTTCTCTCAATATACAAAAAGCAAGGATTTACGGTACACGACGTCTCGAGGCGAGATTAATTCTCAAGGAAGCATGATCTATCACGGTACAACGTGTATGGAGAATATCATACGTCGACGCCAATGCACATAAACCACAAAGGCGAAATGTGATGAAGCATCAATCATGAATGCCGTTAGCCGTACGAGCGATAAAAATGCAATACAGATTTTGCACTCGATAAATCCCTCGAATATCGTTTGTCATTATGGAACCTCGTCTATTATTGTAACCGATAGAAATTGACGATCCCTAAGAATGTGTATGTGTGTTCCCCATATCAATACTCAAAGTTAAGATACGACATTTAGGCACGACATTTTTCCAAACAACCATATTATATTCTTATAAGTAAGATTTCTCTGCAAAATCATGCATTACAAATTCGTTACATGCTGTATAAAATCCAACTTTCTGTGTTTCTAGTAATGAAATTACTGGCTTCCATGCGATTCGCGTGCAATAACGCTGTCTGCGTTTGCAAATTGCATCAATAATAGAAATAATAGGACCTGCAGTGCTGTACTTATAACTGAACCACCAGTTATGAGTATAGCATTTTAATGAAGAATACATTGACTTGCACTTTAGATATTCCTCCATACTTATACAGAATATCCGCTAACTCACGGAGGAGCCGTGATGTAAACTAGGTCAAACAAAACAAAAAATTTCTTTACTATTTTACAAACAACCAAGTAAAATTTTGTTATTAATTCAAGAAGATTTGTGAATGATTACACGCTATACGCTAAATAAGCTGTGATAGCGACGTTCGCCGCTGTATAATTGTATATTACACTCAGAGAAATTATCTGATAAAAAAATTTTAAAAATTACACTGAAAGAAATTATCCGATAAAAAATTAACAAACAAATATTTCCAATCAATTTTTATATCCCATTAGGATATTCAATTAAATTTTATCTAATACTTCCGATAATGACATTTTGTCAAATAAACCGATCAAAAAATTACCGATATTTCTCATCGGATACAAAAATTCATCGGTACTTTGATGGAAAATATTTGTTTGTTAATTTTTTATCAGATAATTTCTCTCAGTGTAAGTCAAACTGAACAACAAAGTCATTTTCCAAATAACTACGTAGACGTTTAGTTATTAATGAAAGTAGATTGATGCATTATCACGCACAACTGTATACTAATCTTCTTTAATTAATAACTAAACGTGGTCATTTGGAAAATGTATGTACTAGTGGACTTTTTTGTTCAATTGATCTAATATACAAATATACAGCGGCATCACAGCTCATCTACCATATGGCGCGTGATTATTCACGAATCTTCCTTGATTAATGACTTAGAATTTTACGTTGTTGCTCGCAAAATGGTAGAGAAAATTTTGTTCAGTTTGATCTATCTATACACCACCACTTCTCTGTGAGTTATCAGACATTCTGTATAATAACTATGCTAAGTTACAACACAAATTACAGTGTCTTTCCAGGAGAATTTCTGAATTTGCTTTGTTTCCAAACACATATAAAGGTGAAAAGCTTATAAAACGAGTAAAAGATCGTACTTCTCACGTTATTCCGTTATCGATTGTGGGTTTCGTATCACAGATATTTCCTTACTTTTTCTTCCATTTGCTTTCTTCCTATATTTTTATCTTTCAAATATATTCCAATAATTCTTCGGCCAAATATCTCCAACGCGACAACGCCGTTGTAAATGGCGGAGGTAAGACAAGGCGCACAACAGAAAGAGAGAGTGAATGAGAGCGAAGAGCAGGGGAGGGCGAGGGGTGCGACGGAGAACGAACGAGGAAACGGTTGCCCATAAAAGATGAGAATGTGGTATCGATTTTTCGCTCGATAAATCGCCAGAATATCGTTCGCTTTGAACGAATGCCGCGCTACCGAACTCCGCACGGCGCACGAGATAAAAATCCAGCGGGTTAAACGCCGGCAACGACAGTAATCGCGCGCCGAAAGACACTTTATCGATTTACACAGCCGTGTGCGCGCAGCTTCGTCCGTCCGAAAGGAGAAGAAACTAAAACAGCACGACGACCATTTTCGAAAAATAGCTCGTAACGCGCTCGTCTCGGCCGGATCCAAAGATCGCGCGTTCCTATTTCTTCCTTCGCTTCTTCACCTTTACAAGCTTCGATTTTTGTAACGTCACGAAGCCAGGTGTAGCCTTCGCGTGCGTAGAGGCGAGCGGACGAGCGAGAGAAACCGTCTGCGTTTTTAACTATGATCGCGTTCAGCGGAGAAAACTGCTTTGCAACTGCCGTCAATTTCGTGAATCTGGTTATAGCACACGCTCTTAGATTCCGCCAAGAATATTATTATTATTATAATTAAGGGCGTATGCGCCAATCAGATTCGCAAGTTGTTTTTCAACAGTTGCAAGGCAGCTCTCTCTGCTGAACACAGTCTATGTTTCCTCGTGAGCGCGCGTCATTTTATTGTCGTGACAGATTCTTACGTTCGATCGGTGCGAAGAGAGCTTATCGCGAAGATGTCCTCGCCGCGCGCTGGTGACTTCCGCGACCCGAACAAAAGCATTCTCAGAGCGGAGAAGTGGCGAACCCGAGGAGATCTCAAGTGGTCACTCGGATCGAACGCGTTTGGACGTTTCGCGCTGCCGTTTTGCCTGCTGAGTCTCGTGGTCCCGAGGATAAACGCACGTCCGGCTTGTCCCGGCATGGAAATATCAGGTGAATGACTATAACGACGTCATGCGAATGCGCGTCCTTTCTTTTTGAAGAAAAGCCATCCTTTTAGGGATGGCCAAGAGTTGGGCGTTTTTTGCGTAAATTATAATAGCTTACGTTCACGTGTAAAAGACGTAAACTGTGTCTGTAACGTCATCTATGTAGACAATGAATGTTAGATGTAGACAGTAAGGGGCCTTTCACCTTTATACGTTCGAAAGCATAGCTCTATTCAGAAATTCTTCCTGGAAAAGCGCCGCAATGTATCATAACTTGACATACCTATTACATGAGTACAAAAAGAAATATTACATTTAAAGTGCAATCATTGTATTCTTTACTGAAATGCTGATGATTTAGTTATAAGTATAGCACTACAATCAGTAAAACCTCGGTGAAAGAATCAGTTGGAAGTAACGACTGTCCCTATTGATGTAATTTGCAAAGGCAGATAGCGTCATTGCGCGCGAATCGCATGCAAAAGTCAATAATTTCATCGCCGGAAACATAGATCTTGGAAAATTGGATACAGCATGTAACGAATTTTGCAGTGTACAGATTTTGCAGAGAAATCTTACTTCCACTGGTCAAAATCAATGAAATATAAGATGAATATAAATGAAAATCTATGAACATCGTCTCAAGAACATATGGCTTACTCAAATATTAATTGATAAAAATTTTAATTGTTATTTAACCTTTAGAATCTTGATGTAAGTTTATGGACGTTGTTTCCAACAAATGAGAGTCTAAAGAATTTTTCGGTGACACTCTTACTTCTTCAGAATCAAATCTGCCATCTGTCACATAATAGAATGAAAATTTCATGCAATTTTTTAACATTTCATTCATAATTAATATCTGAAACAGATACGGTAAGCGTTTCATAATCTACTTTTTTTATACATGTTGATATAATTTGCAATATTCGATATAATTTGTATTGTCTACAAAAACAACCGTAAATATATCATATACAAAATATATAAACAATCTGCGTAAACGAGTAAGCAAACTCAAATTAACGCGTTTGTTATCACGGTTCGTTTAACCTTTTCCCACAAGTCATATTGTATTTGTTTTCATATGATTATGTAAAACAGATTTAGTCGGTTTACTTAAATATAGAAAGAAAAATTATCACATATGTGATTTTGATAGCGAATGTAAAATATTAAATGGAATATTGAAAGTTTTGAAAAAAATGAGTTGAAAGATAATGCATCACACATATGCCGATAAATGTAAGGGGAACCAAGACTGCAATATAATAGACCAAATTTTAGGTTCTTTTAATTTTACAATAAAATTAGTAAATTTATTGAAAAGTACAGTCTATGTCAACTACATTTGATCATCAAAACAATCCTTAAAAATAAGTGAAAACTGACAACTGATGTAGAGAATTAATATTTTCCCAAGTCTTGCTTTATATATCAAGTAGCGCCGGGCTCAAGATAAAAGCACGGCACGAATTAATTTAATTAATTTAATTAATGGTAAATTTAATTAATTTAATTAATGGTTATGGGACAGTTGAATTATGAAAAATATATTTTACAAAAAAGTAAAGTCATAAATGAAACTAACTTATATTAAAGTAACTTTAATTTAAACGTTACCTTTAAATAACTTTTAATTTGACATTAAAAATATAATTATATATATATATATATATATATATATATATATATATATATATATATTTGTTACACTATCACATTATAAATATAACAGATTACAAACATAACTATAAAATTAAAAAAAACATCAAAAAGTTTGTTACAAATATGTTACGTCTTGTGTTGTATATTTTTACACTCACAATAATCAAAAGGGCTTTATTGAAGTAAACTACATCGCTTGGTTGAAGAGCGGCGAACTGACTAAAACTAAACTATACTAGCGACGGAGACACACACACATAGGCGCACTCACCGTAGCGCCACCCCGCGCGACTCTTATGCTCATTGATCGATAAATCAATTACCACACTTAACATTCTAAATCCGGTGGATAACATATTATCAGAAAATGTCGATAACAAAAATAGCATGTCCTACAAAATATAAACTTCATTTTGTTGCAACTGAAAGAAATATCTTCCATTTTGAAAAGGGAAAAATACACCTCTAATTACATTAAAGAACTAGTAATAACTTCTTAATTTAGTTTAAGGCTAAATCTGATTGATTTACCTACAAGGTAAATCACGAAGTATTATACGTCTATTTTTCAAAGATATATATTGTTACGTCCCGTAGGGCCTCACGTACCTTTACATGGCGTAAAGACCGATTACTTATCCGACCGGGTTACAAAAGCTAAGTACACTGAGAGAAGAATTTAGTAAATATTATCAAAATTTAGTTACTATTACTAAATGATAGACGTAAATATAGCGGGCCAAAGCTATAGCAATACTTATTAATTAATTTAGTTCTGTAAAATAAATTATTTATTTGACAGAAGTAAAATTTATTTGCTTCCAGAATATATTTGGTAAATAAAACTTATTGAATAGTTGAGCAAAATAAGCGATTTTGTAATAGTTACAAAATTTTTGATAGGTTCAACCAACTATCTGTAATAATAGATATTGAAACGATGTAATAGCTGCAAATGAATGAATTTTTCGTTGTGCTGCAACAAAACATACTTATACTGGTAACAAAATAGAACTCGTACCTACTGAATTTTTTATTATATGGGATATAACGATTTCATAACAATTATCAAATATCTGTTCATAACTGTAATATATTTCATATTAAATATTTAACATTAAGTAACTATTACTAAATTATTTAATTGATGTTACTGTGAATGCAATTACGTCATACTCCCGATCTATTAAATATTTGGTAATTATTATCATATTTAGTATTAGTTACTAAGGATTCAATGAATTTCTGTAACTAAATGCAGTTTGTTATAGTTACCAGTCTTTTTTCTCAGTGTACACAAAAGGAACACGTAGATCTCGAGCCTTACGAAAGAATCATGAATTATATTACGTACAATTACACATGTCCACATATCGCCTGATCGAACATTTTCCGAATTTCTATTTTTTCCCACCAATCCGAGCCTCATCTTTGTTACTAAGCAAGACATCTCCAACGAATCCGGTAACCGCCATCCCCGAAATTTCCCATTTTCCGAAACTATAAAATGTCCGATCCGTATCCCACACAGCAGAGGTGTCCAAAATATATCATAGAATATCCTAAAAATATATTTGGGATATGTGATATCTTCAAGATATCCTTATGATATATTTGGGACATTCTTGCTGTGTGGGATGACTTCGATGTTCATTATCATTACGACGTCTATAGCTACCGCTACGAGTATCACTTCTGTAATTATTATCATTACGACTTCGAGTCAGTATCGCTACGAGTGTCACTATTACGCCTATTATTCTCACTCTCATCCACATCACATTCGTGGGCATTTCAATCTCCGTCGCACTCACGAAGCAACCAACATCCGACAAGAGGGAGACTAAGACCTCAGGAGATTTAGAAAGATTAAATTTTTTCTTCATACACTCCAACAGTAAGTCATTGTTTTATTATCCATCCTTCACTGTTAAATCTGTAGTGTCAAATTATATTCAATTTAAGTTATTTTTAATCATTCCTATAAGTCGCCACTGCTCTTACTAAATATGTCATTAATTTAATTAATGTAATGGAGTTAAATAATTTAATTTAAAAAATGTATTAAATTTGACTAAAATTTGGTTTATTTTTTATTATGTGCACGTTAATGTAAGTTTTAGTAAAAAATGACTTAATATTATTTTAAATGGGTTGATTAGATGTGGTTGTCTTTTTAAACACATGTTTTGTGTTAAAATAGTAAATTTTGACACACATGATAGTTAAAAATAACTAAATATTATTTAACTCAAGAAATTGGTTTAAATCTGACCCTCCAATATTTAACAATGTTCCGCGTCTCAATTTCACTTAAGTCCAGGCAGCCATATTTTTACGCTGTATCAAAAACTCAACCGCGATAATTCCGGTGGACATTAATTATCGATCAGAATTTCTAAAATCGGTTTGTCTCTTCCCCAGTTGTAATGGGACGTCGGTCTTGCCAGCAACGGAGTGATTTGCGCGAGGCTTTAGAAACTCTGGAGCTACTATCTTCCATCTCAGACTCTCTTTCGCGCAAAGTATTTCAACGGATAACCCATAGATTACTAACACAATATTTAGAAGATTTACCCCCCTTCCTTCTCCATCTACAGCCATTTCCGCTAGATCTGCATCCTCGTCCACCATCTCCATCTTTTCCTCCATCTTTTCCTATAAGTTATTCTCCATCCCCTTCACCTTCCAATAATCCTGAACATTAACGCTCATCCTCACCCCATACACTCACACACATACTCACTCACACACACACACACACACACACACACACACAACACATACACACACACACACACCAGCAAATTGTAATTATATATATATTTTTATATAATTACAATTTTTGTAATTATTTATATATTTTTTTTATGAAGAAATATTTTATATAATTACAATTTTATATAATTATATAATTTTATATAATTATATAATTTTATATAATTTTATATAATTACAATTTTTGTAATTATTTATATATTTTTTTTATAAAGAAATATTAATTTCTTTTGTTTACCCGACCTCTCCTATTACACAGGCCCACAATTTAAAAAAAGTTGTCTGTGCTGGGAGTCTGACTAGGTATACTATACGTATTTTGGGATGCTGAATCCAAATCCGGTGTCAGATTTGCTCTATCACCCTTGAGTTTCCCGGAAAATCGAGGAAATCGTGAAAAAGAGCAGATATCCAGGTTTTTACGGAAACATGTATTCAAAAAAAATTCTAGACTGACGAATAACCCAATTTGTATGTAACTGTCTATCAAAATTTACATTCTTTACAAAAACCATGCCAAAATATTTGAAATATTTCGTATGGGATTGACATGTCATTTTGATAATATTATTGTAGAATAAAGTTCTCTCGTCGTTTCTTATTCTTAGTCTTTCAGATTATAATAAGGAAATATATTAAATGCATAAAAACATCCTAAAATGTGAACATTTAAAATGTTATTATATATGAAAGTATTTTATATGATATATATGGAAGGAGAATCATATATAAGTTAAATCATATTCATATATAAACGAGAATCATATATAAGTCAATAAGAGTCAACACAAGAAAAAAAATATTAGTTGCGAATATTTAATTAATTATTAAAGTTTATATCAAACGTTAAATATGAAGTAGTCATGGAATATCATGTAAATATGATGTTTACCAATTAATGTTTTTTGCTGTTAAATAATATTATTACATGAAGACCAACGCTCTGCTCTTATTAAGTTTTTCCTTTTTTTATTAATATAATAATTAAATATTTGCAGCTTTTAGTGATTTATTCGATTTTTTCTTGTATAACAAAAAAAATTTTTTAATTCTATATACAAACAATGAAAAAAAAGTTACAACACTTCTATCTCGAGAAATGCATACCATGGAATAACTGTTTTTAATAATTACTAATAATTAATAATTATTAATAAAATTATATATGTGTAATAAATCTTTTTAATAATAATAACAAATGCTTTTAATAATAATAACAAATTATTAATAAAAACGAAATTTCCTTTTTGGATATAAGATGCGAAGTTTATCGAGATAAAAATGTTTACAACTTTTCTTTCACTAACTATATGTTAACAAAATAAAATAGTTAATATTTGTTCTCCCAACAGCAATTTTTAATATAAGTTATTAAAATCGAAAAAACAGGAACAAGTTTTCTAACTCATTTTAATAACAAGCGTTTTTTTCCTTTGCATATTGGCAACACTGCCGGCTGAGTTAATTATCAATTAATTTAATTAAAACTGAATAAATATTATTCTTATTTTCTACACATTGCAAAACAACTTCGTTAGTGTAACTGAATTTCCTATTACTTGGAGACCAGATGGAAAACTAAGAACAAAAAGCTTCCTGTAAAGTATTTCTATTCAGCCAACTCAGTGGCGTAGCCAGAAGGCGGGCTGAGGGGGCTGCAACCTCCCTGAAATTAATTTTCTAGATTACGCTTAAGTGTAAGCAAAATTTTTTCGAATGACTTTTTTTTTGCTCGTCAAAAATAAAAAGTACAACCCCCTCCGAAACATTTTTCTGGCTACGCCACTGAACCAACTGGTCTCTTAATTATCTCAACCGTATTTTGATGTAGCTGAATGTTCAAGCGAATGTTTTCACGGTAAACAGAGATATTATTTCTCGTTAGCGAGTTTTTCATTCAATTCTTATTCAGTTAATCAAACTGAAACTCTTGTTCCGTTTCGCGTTTTTACGATATTGCACTCTCGCGCACGTAAGTGGCATATTTTATCCTCGATCTGGACGTTTTCCAATTATTATCGTGTTGCAGAAGACAACGACATAACGTGTGACATCGTACGTGACATTCTCGACACCCACAACAGGATACGTCAGTCTATCGCCGAAGGATCAATTAATGCTCAACCACCTGCCGCCAATATGCGCGAGCTGGTGCGTCGCGATAAAATATAAACTGCCATGTCCACGTCAACTGACACGATGTCCTTGATGTTTCCTATGTTTCGATCGCAAGCGATCTTCACGAGTATAATGAGACTCACGTGATCATCCATATTGCCCGAAAATTAGAAACTCGCTTAAAAGCGATGGTTTGGATGATCGACGAGTTTTTTAAATTTGTATAAGAAGAAAATTATAGCGCAAAAAAAACTCTTTTCTTTGAGCTTCCAAATAGTTTCTTTCGTACATTTAAAATATCTACTACATAATAAGAAAAGAAATTTATTAATTGTATGTTACTAATACATACTAATTTCTTAATTCTTTCATCGAAATTTTGGTCTTCTTGTTTTTTTTATTAGAAAATTATTCCCTTTTAAATTAACTTAAAATTTAACTTAATAAGACGACCACAGAGATGATTTAACATATTATTGGTATTTATCGTTTAATTTATTTAACTTAATTTTCATCAAAAGTTGAATTACTTATATTATGTAATTAAATTAATATTTCAGCAGTTACAGAAATATCTACGTTACATGTACAACTACATTTCATTTTCATTAACTTTTTACTATTAATTGAATTTTATTGACCATTTCAAACTCCTGTGTATATACTGAGAAAAATCAATTAGATTGACAAAATTGGCGGTTATCTGCCTTCAAAGAGATATTGTATCTATTGAATAAATTACACGTTAATGCAAAAATAAGTTGCGTTAATACAAGAGTTATTAGCTATAGTTATTGAATCAATTAACTCATATACAGGGTGAGTCATTTTAATCTTAACAGTGGAATATCTTGAAAACGAAACAAGTGACAAAACATTGTTTAGACAAAAATCATATGGTTTAGAGGGGGGACGTAAAACGGTGGCATTGCTTTGACATTTAGTAGTCGTTTGAAAGTCACGTGACCGTCATCTTCAATTTCTTAAATAGAAATCCTCATTTTTTATTGCATTTTTAGATTGAGCTAATCCAAATGAACATCTCTCGTATCTTGATGATTTTTTGTAAAATCAATAGCATCCCAAACGTGAGAGGCAAGGGGATTCATGGAAATCAAGCACCCTAAACGTGAGAGGCAAAGGGACTCACGGAAATCAAGAACCCCGAAGGAATCAGATTATCGCCACGTCCACGTCGTTGATCCTGCATAGCTCTAAAAGCGGTTTACACAGTCAGGAATCGATTGTACCATTTTTCGTTCTTCTGACACAAATATCTCGGAAACTATTGATTTTACAAAAAATCATTAAGATACGAGAGATGTTCATTTGAATTAGCTCAATTTAAAAATGCAATAAAAAATGGGGATTTCCATTTAAGAAATTGAAGATGACCGTCACATGACCTTCAAACGACTACTAAATGTCAAAGCAATGCCACCGTTTTACGTCCCCCTCTAAACCATATGATTTTTGTCACTTGTTTCGTTTTCAAGATATTCCACTGTTAAGATTAAAATGACTCACCCTGTATAACTCATCACATTAATTATATTATTTGTTCAATAGACTAAACGTTCTCTTGAACGAATTTTGTTTATTCAAGCAAAATCTTATTAACTCAATCAGTTTTTTCTCAGTGTACGTAAAGTTACTGATGTGATTACATTTTTATTCGATCTGTCTCGATTACGGTTTGCGCAAGAAAATTTGCGTCACTCTGAGATTTAGAACGGTATTTAAGATTGGATCTCGTATTTAAGACTATCTTAAGTTTATCCTCAAATGCTAAACGTATCGTTTTATTGGCTATAGAGCACTTTAAAATAAACTTAAGATGATCTTAAGAAAATTTTCTAAAAAATGCAATTATGAATATCTATTTCAGTTCTTTTCATCCAATTTTTTCTTCAGTGTAAGAATGTTTATTCTAGAGAAAATTTCCTTCAAATATTTTATGAAAACAAACAGTTATTCCATTAACTCCAGATATACCGCTGTGGCATTAATTAAATTGAAGAATTGGTTTATTGTATTTTTCAAAAAAATTGGGATAAATTTTCTCTTTACCTTAGGAAGACTCTTAGAGAAAATAAAAGTCATGAGAAATATTAAGTTGACTCAAAAATTTTTTTATTTAAAATTGTTTTCATGTATATTATTCAAATATTGATATGAAATATTTACAGGGTATCTGACGATAATATATACTTCCGTTATGTGTACATGTAGATTGGATCAAGCTAAATCATAGAACCATTTCATGAACAATCACGTAAAATTCTTACAAGGAAACCCATACAAGTGTCCGCCTCCGATTTTCAGGCACTTGTAATATTTTAGATCAAAATAATAATATGTTTTTTTTTATTATATGTGCCCTTTCGCAAGTTTAGGGGATGAAATACCTTTGAAGAAAATCGGTTCTTTTCATTCGAATATAATGAAAACTATAAGAGATAGAAAAAAATATTTTTAATAAAAGTTGAATAGTTTGAAGAGTACTTTACAGAAATTATTTGAAAAAATATATATTTTTGTTAATATTTCCCCGGCCACGTCTTCTTATTTTTCAAATTTTTAAATTTGCCAATGACGAAATTAAAGCTTATTTCAATACGAATTCAACCATATATGATAAAGTTATTTTCCGATATACCATTTTCGAAAAAAAATTACAAACTCATATATACATGCTACTCGTCCGTGCGCTCGGAACCTAAAACCTGTAAGCATGTAAACCCATGCACTCAAAGCCCATAATTCAAAAACCTATAAATCTAAAATCCATAAGTCCAAAAATTTATGGATTTTGGGGTTATAGGTTTGTAGAATTTAAGATTATAAAGAGTAACAGAATATTCTAGGTTCATGAGTTTTCGATTGATCGGCTTTGAGTTTTGTATTTATTGAATTTGCGTTTATACGTCCTGGATTTTATGTTTTCCACGTATGAATTCCACGTATGAGTTTTGGTCTACGTATTTTGGATTTATGGATATTTGGCTTACAGATTTCCGACTTGGGTTTTGAGTGTGTAAGTTTACGTGCTTATAGGCTTTAGATTTATGTATTTTAGGTTTATATATTACAGACTTATCAGATAGTTTTCACATATATTGCCACTTCGAGTTTTGATAAACAATTGTCTAAATAATTGTATAAATTAACAAACGGGCCGATATAAAATATCACATATATATGCTGAGTTTCCAGAAAAATGGCGTGTTACACTTGGGTAGTGTTACTTGTTATATGTTGATAGAATAATACATGAAAGAGAGAGAGAAAGAGAAAGAGAGAGAAAGAGAGGAAAGGAGAGGGGGAAAAAGAGAGAGAGATCTTAGAAATTATTCTACTTAGAAAAAAAAACGTTATCATCATAAGACTCTTTTCTTCTAACAGTAAAGTAACTACAACATATTACAAGAAAATCGGAGGTGAATACTTATGTGGGTTTCCTTGTTAATTATTAATTAAAGAAAGTTGTCATTTAATCGCACACAATGCATAGTAAATGGGTCTTGTAAATATTTTTTTAATAGAAAAATGTCGACAAATGAAATCTTTATTCTATGGGAAAACACTTTTGAATCAACCTATAATATCAATCCTTATAAATAATTATAGATCTGTCAAGAAAACAAACTAAAATTGATTTTTATGAAGTTAATAGCAGTATACCCGGGAAAAAGTTTATATATTAATTTTGTCCATATATATAGTTATATATGATCATATATAATTATATATGTCGACATTGAAAAGAATACTATTGTGAAGATACAATTGAAATAAATGCTTATGTTTATGGAAGTCCATGATGTCGACGTTTAATCGAATCAAATTATATTTTCCTTTTTTCATTTGACAACTTTTGTTTTATATGGATATATATAATTAGATATGATCATATATAAGGTCACATATATGGACAAAATTTATATGTAATCATATATAATTATATATATTTATATATAATTATATATAATTTTTTTTCCCGGGATATTCCATGGGTTAACAAAAACATTACTCGATATTATTGAGAGATCAATATTCGAAGTTTTCCCGTGCTTTACTCAAATATCATCCCATATCGCAATCCATCTACATGTTGACACTTGCATATGATTCGTCTTCGTAGTATTGGGATTCCGAGCTTGCATCCGGCGCTCAAGACTGGGCGAATCAATGCATCTTCGACCACAACGATGCGAAAAAGAGGGAAGTCGGTACGTGCAACATATATTATTCGAAACGTAAACAGTAACAGTGACGACATACACTAATTATCAAGAAAACAAAGTACGTAATCCCAGATAGAAAAACATTTATAAAATTGTATAACATAATCTAAATGAAATTTGTAAAGTTACAGTTATATCTGTATTTGAAAAAATACATATAAAAATGTCGATTTTTTATGAGATATTGATAAATGTTTACGCAATTAATTTCTAAATAGTACTTCAACAAAACAGTGAATCATCTTAGCGAAATATTTGTAAAATTAAATTTCAAAAGCTTGAAAGAATAAAATTAATTCAT
>NW_022639534.1:1273305-1273596 GCF_010583005.1 Odontomachus brunneus
TATATATATATATATATATATATATATATATATATATATATATATATATATATATATGTGTGTGTGTGATTGTAAAAATACACACAATTATCCCTAAATTATAGTTTAAAAATTCCTAGTGCATAAAATATTATACATTTTGCAGCATAAATAAAAAATAAAACAATTCTAAAAAACAGGTAAATAAAAATGATACAAATATAAAATTTATTTAGGTATTTAAATGCTATATTTATCTAAATGTTATCTCTCTCTCTCTCTCTCTCTCTCTCTCTCTCTCTCTCTCTCTCT
>NW_022639534.1:1273775-1280874 GCF_010583005.1 Odontomachus brunneus
TCTCTCTCTCTCTCTCTCTCTCTCTCTCTCTCTCTCTCTCTCTCTCTCTCTTGGTGAATATTAAATTAATTTTATTTGAAATCTTTTGTCTAAAAATACTGCAAATATTACAAATTGTCGTCACTACATTGTATTGTATGAAAAATATAGAGGATTATGATGTTGTTTTTAAATATTGAAATAATTATACAGTGATATCCCAAAAAATATCCTGAATTAGATTTGTGCAATTTTTGATAAATATCATTTTAAAATTATATTTCGATAAAACCGTTGCGTTATCTCAAATTATCTCAGCGTAATCATTATAAAATTAAACTTCATTTTATAATACTATTATTGTGCAAATTTCCTATTAGGAATACAATAAGAATATGCGTTTTTTATGCCTCCCTACCACTTCTCCTCCCCCACGGCTCCTTCTCCTTTCTCTCTTTCTCTCTCTCTCTTCCTCAGATATTGCAATTTTGAATCACAATTAATGGAGTCACAATTAATGAGAATATTCAAATAACTCCTCGTCTGCATTCGTCATAAAAGAG
Organism: Odontomachus brunneus; assembly: GCF_010583005.1. Classification (NCBI taxonomy): domain Eukaryota; kingdom Metazoa; phylum Arthropoda; class Insecta; order Hymenoptera; family Formicidae; genus Odontomachus; species Odontomachus brunneus. Next base: position 1,274,318 of record NW_022639534.1, read on the forward strand.
ATAAAGAGGCATACATAATTTATTAAATCTTAAACGATCGCGATTTGTTCGTGCTCGTGAGAAGAGAGTTACACTTTTGAATAACCGGACGATTATTTCGTACAATGCCAAAAATAAAAAGCATCTCGAATCATTTGAATGCCCATCGTATTTAATAAGTTAATACAATTCAACACTAAATATAAAGGGGAGAATGGAACTCAGTAATACCAATTAGGCCTTACATTGTATATTTTTCCATGTCAGCGAGATTCCCGGTCGGCCAGAATATCGGCTTAGTGAAGTCAACGCGAAAGAATGGCGACACCGCGAAGATCGATTTTCCTAAGCAGATTCATAATTGGTTCGACGAGCACAACGTATACCAGTTTGGCGCAATTGACGAGAAACTCTTACCAGTAACTGGTCATTACACTCAGGTTGAGTAACAACAAAAGATACTACTAAAGATATATGTACTCCAGATTATGTAAAATTATGATGCAAAAAGGAGAGACAGATATATATTACAACCTTACTAAATAATTCCAATATACGCAAAAATTCAAAGATCTTACTTCTCACATTTTCTTATCTTTTGTAATTAATAAAAAAGTTCTTGGAGATCGACGATTTTTCAGCTTATTTTAAAGAAATATATCTCTCAAAACTATTATGTTAATCTCTTTTTGTTAATAATAATAGTTTAAAAATTTTTTATATCCCTTTTTTTAAAGTTTTTCTTCCCTTTTTAGGGGATACAAGATAAATATAATAAACTGTTTAAAAATTCCATATGCGTGTTTATGCGTAATATCCTCTATCTTCTAGTCAATGTAATTCAATTGATATCGAATCGACGTCAAAGACCCAATGTCGAAGTACGGATTGCTTCAACATCAAAAGCGTATAAATATAGACATGTATTCGACCACAATTTCAACATCGAATTAATTACCTTTACAAAAAAGTATTACTGTCCAAAGAAAAGTCAAAATGATTTCAAAAACTTATCCCTAATTTTCTCATATTTCGTAACTGCTGGGAATCGAAGATTACTACACTCCAAACGTTCGCCTCTCCTTCCCTCGAATAGCTTCGATCCTAAACGGCGTGCGGCCGATCACCTCATCCATCTCCTGGTCGCGGTGAGAGCTTTCGCACATGAATTTTGCCGTAACCGTAGGTATAAGACATAAACTTAAGCTAAAGAACCAATCGGGATATTGCTTTAGGATTCTACTAGCTAGAAAAAGATTAACGTGATCGTATAAGTGGATTTATACTGAGTAACTAAGGTTTTAACCAGATTAATCTTTGTTACTTTTGCATACGATCAGATTTACCGGCAGTTCAATCTTCTTCACGCAAAACTACAACAAAATCCTGATTGATCTTCAACTGAAGTTTACGTCTTATGACTACAATTCATGTGCAAAAGCCATACTCTTTTAAAATGAATCACTGAAAACAGTGAACATACACTGATTTGCAGTTATAAGTGTTGCACTGAAAGTGCTCAGTGCTATACTTGTAACTGATATCAATAACTATTCACTGATTCACTTTAAGAGAGTAAGCATTGCTTGACGATCGAACGACACGCGGCGGTCCCAATGTTCCGACGATGTTCTCAAGACACTAAGGGCCGGTTTTTCAATAGCAATTTAAACTTGGATTTAAATTTAAACTTTATTCTAATAATACATTTGTTTTATTTAAATAGAGTTTAAGTTGAGATCTAAGTTTAAACTATCATTGAAAAACCGGCCTTAATATATCTTTATAATATTCATTATAACATATTTACTGACAGATATTAAAACACACACATACACACACATACAACGCAACAACACTCGATATGCCACGAATATTGATATAAGCCATACGGCAAATATCCAAAAGACAACCTAAAGATATTTAAAAGTGTGTATATGTGGTTCTTTGTAAATCGTAAATATTTTTCTATAGATTATTTTTATATATTTATAACTTTATTATATAGATTATACTTATTTATAATTGAATGTTTTCATACATGGTTTACTATACACGCCACACATATGTATATGTATATGTCGTTCTTTGTAAATCGTAAATATTTTTCTATAGATTATTTTTATATATTTATAACTTTATTATATAGATTATACTTATTTATAATTGAATGTTTTCATACATGGTTTACTATACACGCCACACATCCACACCCATACACACGATTTATGAATATCAACAAAAAGAACATATTCAATTACTATTATGTCGTTTTCTACTCAAAACCTATTGACAATAATAAAAGAAACATCAAACAATCGTGAAAAAAGCATTAGTTACAAGTTACCCTTATGAAAACATTCAATTATAAATAAGTATAATCTATATAATAAAGTTATAAATATATAAAAATAATCCATAGAAAAATATTTACAATTTACAAAGAACCACATACACCCACTTTATCTTTAAATATCTTTAAATATCTCTAGGATGTCTTTTGAATATTTGTGCTGTATGGCTTATATCAATATTCGTCGCATATCAAAATGTCATTAAAATGAAGAATATGGATCCTTTGATTTTCATCTTTATCTTAATCTTGATTAAGTTTCTGCAGCGAGATCTTATTTATATCAAAACTCTTCCTCTGATGTACCTTGGAAGAGGAAGAGTTTTCTATTTATTTTATAACGAACGTGATATGCCGATTCGTTTACCTTCTGTGAGCGATCAAAGGTGAAAGGTTGTTTTTTGCTTTAAAGTCGAATAACTCACTGAAGAAAAATCGTACCGCAATCTACGGGTAAGCAAATTAAAGGGGATGATTCGTACTTTCAAGCAGTGGGGATGTCACTTGTGTATAATTTTTTTTATTTGCGCAATACGCAATAAACTATAGTAAAAAGAAAGAAGAAGAAATAAGTTCATATTCGAGATTACAAATTTAGAAGTTGAAAACAAAAAAGTTACAAAATACTTTCTGAACTTCATTGCCGTTATTTATATGAAAAAGCTTGTTAAATTTTGTCTATTTTTCGTGATAGAGAAGCAATTCTTGAAATTTTGTGCGTAGCATATAAATGATAGAGAAGTGAAAAAGAAAACAAGGATATGAAAGGATGATATCAATTTCTTTTTATGTGGATTTATAATTAAACACCACCAAATAGTCCTGAAAGATTGGCAAGTAAGCTGTATTAATAAAAAAGAGATTTCCATCGTTATTGCCAGAATAATTCCCCGTTGGACTTTCATCAATACAATTGGATGTGTTGTGCAAGCAATGCGATATTATATCGTTCAAGATAAACCGAGGAAATTTTCAGTCTCGAATATTTCGGGACGCTTCTCTTATTATTTTCACCTTTGCAGCTCGCTTGGGCGACGACTTATTTAATCGGATGCGGATATTCCCGTTATAAAGCATCGAATCACACAACTTACCAGCTCTACGTCTGTCATTATGGGCCAACGTGAGTATTAAACATAAAAAAAGATATTAGGTTTTGAGATCCATAAGTTTGTACGGATTTCTGCCTACACTGAGAACAAAATATTGAAAAATTAACAAATATTTATTAGATGAGTACCTTTAATATTTACTTAAATCAAAATTCTTTTCATTTAAACCGACTAAACAATACTCGGTATTTTAAATGAAATACAATATTTTAAATAAAAAGAATTTTGATTTAAGTAAATATATTAATGGTACCTACCTGGCATAAATGATAGTGTTCAAAAGAATAAAACTGTCTGTTTTGCGGCTTGAAAATGGAAAACAATAACGAGTTTTTCCGGTGCATTATGCTTTCTTGCTTCCAAGAAAATGTTAGAGCTTTGGCTGGGACATTTTGCCTCATCCACTATATTCATCCGACATTGTTTCTTCCGATTATCATCTGTTTCACTCACTGTAAAACACTCTTCACAGTGTAAACTTCGCTTCTTTAGAAGATGTGAAAGACCACTTGGAACATTTCTTCGTTGAAAAAGTATAAAAGTTTTACAAGAGGAGAAATATGAAATTACGTGAAAAATGGCAAAAGAGATTATCGAACAGGATGGCGCACATATTATTGATTGAAATTGTTTTTAACTAGATAAAAATATGCATTTTAATTTTGTTGAAAAATCTTATGAATAAACTTATGGATCTTATGGAACTTATTGATTATTCCAATATATCAGAGATCTTTTTGGCAGTTGTTGAAAGTAAGCGGAATATTTAAAGTCACAACGTCAAGACATCATAATCTCGATATCATAAAGTCAACATTCAAAATTGTGTCAATAAAAAATAATTTTTAAAGTTTTAGAACTTTGATCATTACGCGCGGTTAACACACACATTATCTGTCGAATAAATCGTATAACATTTTACACTCTGTTTGATAATTAAAGTGGCAACGAAATTGGCAAGCCACCATACAGCATAGGCAACCGCAGCTGTGACCAGCTTTTGGAAACTTCGAGCGCGTATCCTAACATCTGCGGTATGTTCCTCAATTCGTTTTTATAAGCTAAAATACTTACTTTTACGAAAAAAGAAAAAAATATTTTCTTTAATATTACATATTATGATTGTATGAGTGTTTATGTCCTTTGTATAAAAAAATTAAAAATATTTTCTTTTTTCGTAAAAGTAAGTATTTTAGCTTATATTCATAATATTACATATATCTTATATCATAATATTACATATTATGATTGTAATATGCATATTATTGATATGTAATATTAATATTACATATCAATGTCAGAGCATATCAAAGGAGTGAGAATAACTAACACAAGAGATGTTCAAAAACACATCGTCAGGAAGACACAAATATCAAGCAACCAAATATCTAACACAATTTGAGCGAGCAAATCATTAAATTAATAACGATATAATTTGACAGGAATCAAGGATCCACCAACGAGTTGTTCCGGAAATGGAAACAAAGAAGTCTATAATAACGAACATGTTGTGAGCGGTCGTAGGTTTTTAAATAACGCACATCGTAAGGCACAGCCAGAAAATATCGCACGCGACGATATGAAGAAGCAACTTGTTCATTATTCTGACAGCACATACGTGAATTACTCTCGTCACGAATACTTTGCACAACAAGATAGTATTGTATTAATATTTGATTGATTCCTAATGACAGACAGCTAATTTGACATATCATTCAACTCTGGCATTAATGTACATCTCCTCTCAAACGTGTATTTTTGTTAGAACTTGTACTCTAACTTTGACGACTCAATTACATCGTCCATATCCAATAAACAAATCTAATATGTATTCCCAGAAAAATTTAGCAGAAGGAATTTATTTTTCGCAATACTTTCGTTTATTATCCGTTAAAAATCTATTAGCCGTTATTTGTTTAGCCGTTAAAAAGTCAACAACTCGAAAATATCAAATTATCTTGTGTATTTATTAAATTAACTGCACCTACAAGTTGCTTATATGTAAAAAGCGTACAAACGCAAAATAAAGCTGCTTTCTATTGAGCCGAGTAGGTCCTTTAAAGCCCTCAAGTTAATATATTGATAAAATATAGAGCGAACTATTTGTTATGATAATGTCATTTATATTTTTAAAAAATATGGAGAATATCTTTAAGTTTGTAAGTAGTCATGAAATAGCAATACTATCTCATTGAAATTTATTCATTCTTTGTTATCATGTAAAAAATCAATAATCAAATAATATTTAATATTAACTGCATACGGATATATATATATATATATATATATATATATATATATATATATATATATACTACTGTGTCCAAAAAGTAAGACCAGTTTTCAATTTAAATCGCGCGGGTAAACCGCACATCATAAATATTTTTTTTCTAAGTTGGCAGCATTGTGACAGACATCTGTAACAAATTTCATATCAAAACATTCATTACTTTTTGCTTTATGTTTGGTTTTGTACGACGCTAAAAGTGCATTCGGCGATTTTTACAATGTCTAATTATATTGAGCAAAGAAGTTGCATTAAATTTTGTTTGTGGAATGAAATTTCGGGTGCAGAAACGTTCAGGATGTTGCAGAAAGCCTTCGGGGACCATGCTTTGTCGGAAAGGAATGTTTACAAGTGGTATAAACAGTTCAAAGAAGGTTGTGAAAGTGTTGAAGACGAAGAGCGTTCCGGATGACCATCAACCTCTACCGATGAACAATACGAAAATCGAAGAACTTGTGCTTGCTAATCGTCGAATGACTGTTAGAGACTTTGCTGATGCTGTTGGTATTTTGAAAGGATCTGCCAATACCATTTTGAAAGATATTTTGGGCCTGAAACGTGTAAAATCTCGACTAGTGAAACATCTTAATTACTGCACTCGTTTTTTGTGACTTTTTCGCCAAAAATTCGATCCATATCGTTCCACAACCACCGTATTCGTCTGATTTAGCACCGTGTGACTTCTGGCTATTCCCGAAACTCAAAAGACTACTGCGGAGAAATAATTTTGAGACGATAGAAGAGATACAACGTGAATCGCTACGCGCTCTGAAAGCCATCCCGGAAGACGACTTTAATTCTTGTTTCGAGGACTGGAAAATACGTT
>NW_022639534.1:1281007-1303505 GCF_010583005.1 Odontomachus brunneus
ATATATATATATATATATATATATATATATATATATATATATATATATATATATATATGGGTAAATAGTTGAAATTGACAGCACAATTAAACAATGCTGTTTTGTTTGCTGAGTCTCGTCCGAAGATAAACACGAGGATGTCCGGCTTGTCCCGGCATGGAAATATCAAGTAAATGGCTATAACGACGTCATGTGAGTGCGTGTCCTTTTCTCTTGAAGAAAAGCCATTCTCTTAGGGTAACTTTCAAAGGTTAGGCGTTTTTTTTGCATAATTTATGATAGCCTACGTTCTTTTCGTAAATTATAGTAGCTTACGTTCATGTGTAAAAGACGTAAACTGTAATATCATCTATGTAGACAATGAGTATTAGATGTAGACAGTGAGGGATCTTTTACCTTTATACGTTCGAAAGCATAGCTCTATTCAAAAATTCCTCCTGGAAAAGCGCCGTAATGTATCATAACTTGGCATACCTATTACATGAATACAAAAAGGAATATTACTATTTAAAGTGCAATCATTGTATTCTTTACTGAAATGTTGATGATTTAGTTATAAGTATAGCACTACAATCAATAAAACCTCGGTGAAAGAATCAGTTGAAAGTAACGACTGTCCCTATTGATGCAATTTGCAAAGGTAGATAGCGTTATTGCACGCGAACTGCATGGAAAAGTCGATAATTTCATTGCTAGAAACACAGAAAATTAGATCTTGGAAAATTGGATACAGCACGTAACGAATTTTGCAGTGTACAGATTTTGCAGAGAAATCTTACTTCCACTAGTCAAAATCAGTGAAATATAAGATGAAAATCTATGGATGTTATCTCAAGAACATATGACTTACTCAAACATTAATTGAGAAAATTTTAAATTATTATTTAACCTTTAGAACCTTGATGTAAATTTATGGACATTGTTTCCAACAAATGAGAGTCTAAAGAATTCTTCGGTGACACTCTTACTTCTTCAGAGTCAAATCTACCATCTGTCACATAATGAAATGAAAATTTCATGCAATTTTTTAACATTTCATTCATAATTAATATCTGAAATAGATACGATGTATAAGAATTTCATAATTTACTCTTTTTTATACATGTTGATATAATTTGCAATATTCCATGTAATTTGCATTGTCTACAAAAACGACCGTAAATACATCACGTATAAAATATGTAAACTATCCGCATAGGCGATTAATCAAACTCCGAATAACGCGTTTGCTATCACGGTTCGTTCGGGGAACTCTTTCCCACAAGCCATATTGTATTTGTTTTCATATGATTATGTAAAACAGATTTAGTCGGATATAGAAAGAAAAATTATGACATATGTGTCTTTGATAGCGAACGTAAAATATTAAATAGAATATTGAAAGTTTTGAGAAAAAATGAGTTGAAAGATAATTCATCACACATATGATGTCGATAACAAATGTAGGAGAAACCAAGTAATATAATAGACCAAATTTTAGGTTCTCTTAATTTTACATATCAAATTAGTAAACGTATTGAAAAGTACAGCCTATGTCAGCTACATTTGATCATCAAAACAATCCTTAAAAATAAGTGAAAACTGACAACTGATGTAGAAAATTAATTTTTTTCCAAGTCTTGCTTTATATATCAAGTAGTCCTGGGTAGCTTCCTATTTATTACGTAAATGAAATTTACAAAAATGTACGCTAGATTTTTATAAACATAAACAGATAAACACGTTTCAAGACGATTTTTAATAATCCAAATATATATATATTTTTTTTACTATAATATATGCATCCTATTTTTAAATCATATTTTTAAGCTGTTATTTTCCTAATCAAATTAAACGTGCTATTTTAACTCAAAAACGCCCAAATGTGCTGAAATTTTATGTTGATTTGAGCCATTTATTTTACTACAGAAATGAGGTCTGTTGTTTATAAAGAGTACCATTCCTATCAATTTCGATGTCGCTCTATCGAATAGCGTTGAGAAAATTTAAAAATCGCAATTTATGCAAAATTTTTGCAAAATAAAATTAAAAAACGCATGTTTTTAGGGCTAATTTTTTCTTTCTTCTATTTTTTCCATAAAAACATGTTAGTATCGCTCGGGAAAGTATCTAAAACGTGTTCCCGAAATTTTACACTTACTCAATATATTACTCGTGGAAAACTGAAGATGTTCTTTTTGACAGAAATATATATTTAACGCTTCTTATTATTCTATATTATACTCACATAACGTACCAGACGGAGGAAGGAATAACCAACGCGGGTATGCACACACACAACGTGTCTCTCTTAAATAATATTTATTCTTATTTTAAAATATATGCACAACAGCTTAGGTATTATTCGTAATTAGGTTTTGATTTACAAGTATGTATATCTTTACAATCCGCAATGAGGTAAATCTAAGTTTATCAAAGATTACGACCGCATACTTCGTAATAAGAATTCGAATTCAAAATCGCCTAACTACGGCCTTTCGGTATACCGTCAAGAATGATAGTGATAGTGATCACAGATCGTAGAACGTCGTTTCGTTTGTACGACTAGGACGAGAAAGAAAGTGTTCTCGAGCGAACCCAGCTACGTCACGCGAAAACCGAGCGGTTCTCAACGATAAGAAAAGAAAAGAATAATCAGTGCACACGACATAGACACACATAGTTTCGAGCATTCTCGCAGGAGCTGTTCCTGGCCGCGGTGTAAGCCAACAATCGGCGGTACGAGCACAAGCCTTGCCTCGTCTCGTCGCGCGAAAACATTTTCCTCGCCCCAGTCTGTTCGTTCGTCGTGCTGACGGTCGCGCGAGCGACGTTTGAACGGACAAAAGGACTTACCGACGACGATAAACCGCGGCTGCGACGCCGGCATGGATATGAGAGACAGATGTGTAATGGAAGCGAGCTTAAAATTTATTATACTTAATTATTCGTCTTTCCTGTTTGTTTTTTCTTCTTTTTCTTTTTCTTAGTATCAGTTGAATTTAATATTAAGTGAGGTTCTCTCGTAGTACTTCGTAAAATAGATTTAACTCTCGTTTGCTTACAGCTTTGTGCAGTTGAATAGCCATTGTCTCTCTATCTCTCTATCTCTATCTATCTTTTTCTTTATATCTCCTTTCTCTCTCAATCTTTTTCTTTCTTAGGTTTCCTTGCTAATAATGATCGTTGCGGTAAGTTCGCCAACTGGGAAAAACGTGAGTTTGATGAGAAATGTTGTCGAGACAAACCCTCGAACGTAATGCACTCTCACGAGAACAACTCGAATATAAAACTGAATATTCAACACTATCGTTCTAGATCGTGCCTTTACATACGATTTAACATGAAACTCTGATTAGAACGTTTATAATTAAACGAAATTGCCAAAGCATAGCTGCAGATGCCAGACTGCGAAAATTGATTTTGCATAGCATCAGCTTACTAACGGAAGTACAGCAGGATCTGTTAATAGAATATAATGGCGGATTGATGGCGGAAACCGGGCAAGATCTGCCGTTTCGTAATCACTTAACACATCTTGCGCACGCGAATCAGCTCGTGAGTAGCTCACGCTGAACTTTTTCAGGTCGTTCATTAATTTACCTCTAAAACTCTCTTATAAGTATCACAAAATATTCGTGTAAGTATTATCAGACACACGTCTCATACTTTAACACATTGTTGACAGGCTATTTTGAATATCGGCAAACGTCTATTATATTTCACCGGATATTTTTCATGTTAGTCGATCGTTTACAACATTATCCAACCTCTGCGCCTGGTCATTTTTTTTTAAATCCTACCTTTTTTCATAACGCGAGATAATTCACGGATTAACCAACAACGTTTGGCTAACAGAACGCGAATTTTCTCGTAATCGTCAACAATGCATTAACAAATCGGTCAATAATGTGTTAATAAATACAATAGCATCGCAACATAAGTCAAAAAATTAGTCCAGCACGTGTTAAATGCATTGAAACAGAACATACAGTTTTGATTCTTGTGATCTAAGGTGTATTTAACATAGTTGAAATCATCTGGACATCACTCCATCGAATATCGACTACAGATGTGTGTACACTATTTTTAGTTTATATTTATTAGCGTGTTCAGTTGAAACAAATATACAGAGTACGTGTGTTTACCTAACAGCATACATTTTTTCTAGTTACAATGATCAAACAGGAAAAAATTCTAGCTGCAATTAATCAGTTTTTAAACGGCAATAAAATGCAACAGTTCTCGAAATGTTCTCGAAATATTTCGAGAACATTCTTTTTTCGTAACAAAATCAAGGCTACCTTCATTTTTTTAAATGAAACCACATCTTTTTTATCCGTAGTGTTGTAAAAAGAATCAAATTCGGTGGTAATTTATAATGTTTACTTATTGTTAATGTTTTTATCTGTATTGCTATTTTATAGTAAAAAAAAACTCAGTAAAATAATAATAAAGAAGTTCAACAACGTATATATAAAAACATAACGTATATATAAAAACATAAATCGAAATATCCTAATTGACACGTCACATAAAACTCCATTACAAAAGACGGAGCTTTGTATTGTAGAAAATAGATTACGATTTCGAAAGTGTTCTGAGCACCTAACATTATTCATTACATTGTATTCATTATCGTAACATTCTTCTGTTTGTATTTGTACTGTTAAATATTGGTCAAAATAACATTTTGACTTACTATTTAATTTGTTTTGATTCTTTTTACAATATTGCGGATGAAGGAAGATTCTTTTTACAATATTGCGGATGAAGGAAGATATGAAAAAGTGAAAATAACCTTGATTTTTTATAGAAAAAAGAATTTTAGACATTCTTATTATATTACGTCTTATTGCCGTTTAAAAACTGCATCTAGAACTTTTCCTGCCATTGAAACTGGTAAAAAAAGTGAATACCATTCATGAACGCCTTATATGTCGCCAAAACAATAATTAATGACAAGATCCAATCATGAGCTTTGTTTATACAGGGAAAATTTTTGCAACTTCTTTTTACATATAAATTTTTTTTCAATTTATCATATTTTTCTTGTAATGTATGAGCGAACTAGTAAAGTACGTTTTGTTAAAAAACATAGTAAACTTTTTATTGGTGTATTTTAAAAGCAGATTTAGGATCCCAAAATATACGTAGCACACATGGGCGGATAACAAATTAAAGGAAGATTCTGATTTAGAGAGCCGAAAAAACAGGAGATATTTACGAATTTTTCTTATGAATAAAAATATCAATATAGAATTTTAATCATACTGTTTATTATTGTCTTAAATGTAAAAAATTATTTTTTATTAAAAAAATTAAATTTTGTCTTTCATGTTTCGCTGTGCGCCGTATTGTTACACGCCTCTAACTGACAGACAATATTACAGCTCATGTAATAATCCGAAACAAATGGGATCAGAAAATCAGAAAATTTAAAAACTGTATTAAATTTGCTAAAAATGAACTTTTGTTACATGCAAAAAGTCGAAATTTAACAAAGGATGGCACATGGAAGTCACTCTTTCCTTCTTTTTTTTTTTTATTTAATATTTTCCGGGAAAAATACTATTTCTAGAAATTTTCCAAAGATTTAGATTTATCCTCAAGAAAATTTAATACAATTTCTAAATTTTCTGGTCCCATTTGTCACACGATTATTACACGAGCTGTAATGTTGTCTATAAGTTAGAGGCGTTTGATGACACCACGTTCACACAAAAATCTAGACGAAATTATAATTTCATTTAAAAAATTTTGTATATTTAAAACAATAATAAATAGTATATATGATTGAAAGTCTATATATTGATATGTTTATAAATTTTTTTGAAAAAAATTCGTAAAAATATCTTAGTTTTCAGCTATTAAAACTAGAATCTTCTCTCTCAAGACAGAATATTGTGATAATTCCTTTGTTACAAAATTCTATAATAATTTTTACTACAAAATTCTCCCCGTATATGGATCTATTACGGTCGATTCTGATCGAATCCGCCGCCAATCTGCCACAACACAGCAAATATTTCACTTATCGTTCGCCATAAATATGTAATGACGTGTCGCAATTAAAATTTACAAATTGCGTATACATCCAGTTTACTTTCTTCCGCAGCGCTATGCATGCTGACACAATCTCGGTGGTAGAACTCAATCTCGTACATACATGTGACGTGGCTGAAATATATCGCATAGAGACATACTTATGGTGTAATATTGAAAGTTGCGCAACCGTGTTGATGACGATAACATTAACTGACAGCGACGACGGCGAGTGCGGAACTAATCGGGAGACGATATCGTGACGCAAGAAACCGAGAATTGTTGAGCTGCGAATGCCCACGACGGATTTTCGAGCTTATACTTTATATATATATATATGTGCGTATATGTGTGTATATATACGCATATACATATATATACATTCATACATATACATATACATGCATATATATGTGTATATACACATATATATACATATATATCATACATATTATATATATTATATACATATATATAAGAGATGGTCAAAACCTGACTTTAAGTCCTAGAACCCTTATAGAAATATCATACTAAGAATCATTGATAATTACTTATTATCCAGTATTTTTAATACTGAAAATAAGTAATTATCAATGATTCTTAGTATGATATTTCTATAAGGGAAACTCGAATCCGAAACTTTATAAGTCCTCGAAACTCTTGAAACTATCCAATCCTGAAATGCTAATTACAAAAAGAGAGAGTAATTGCAAAACACGGACTCCTGTATAAAATTACGCTTCTTACTATAAATATAAATCTTTCAACACTTAAGGCTCCTACGTACTCGTATCGTCCATTTTAATGACGTTAGAAGCGAGAAAACGTATGCTAAAAATTCTTACGAAATAAGTCGAAATAAAAAGATATATCCACAAAATAACGCTTGCAATCAATTAAGCAAACCTCTAAAATATTCCGTACACTTTCCTTTTGTCCGAACAATTAATAAATAATCGTAAAATTAATATGACAGAATAGTAAGAAAATTAGGTTAAAAATTAAAGTTGCGTGTCACGTTAATTTTATGGTTATTTATTGATTGTTAGAGCAAAAGGAAAGTATTTGAAATATTTTAAAAATATGCTTAACCGATTGTCTCATCTTGTGAATTTATCTTTTTATCTCGATATATTTCGCAAAAGTTTTTAACATACGTTTCCTCGCTTCTAGCGTTATTAACAAAAATATTGACGATGCGAGTATTCAGGAGCTTTAAAACAGATAAAAATTATTATTTTTATTGATGGAAAACAATTTTAATAATTTTATAATAATTTAACGCACAATTATCAAAAGGGATATTTTTTATAAGAAACTTAATAGAAACTTAACAAAAATTCAACAAAATCAAGTAAAAATTAGAAAATCAAGTTTTAAATTTTTAATACAAAAATTAGAAATTCAACAAAATTTTTCAAAAAATCAAATTTTATATTTTTATTAGATATAGTGAGATAGAATATTAAATATTCTTGTATTTAAAAATTTAATTAAACATAATTAAATAGAATATTAAACAATTATATACATATATATATTGTATTTATATACATATATGTATTTAAAAATTTAATTAAACATAATTAAATAGAATATTAAACATAATTATATACATATACATATATATATATATATATATATATATATATATATACAGGGTGTTCCCAAAAGGTGGTACCAAATTTTAGGGGTATGTAGTACTCGTTAAAACAAACCAAAAACTCTTAATGAATAGTACTCCGAAAACCTTTTATTTCTGAGTTATGAAGCATTTTGTTCTGTGAAAAATAGAAAATAAATTAAATTTACAATAAATGTTCAATGTGCCTTCGGCTCATGTCAATACACATTTTGGCATGTTTCGTCATTGAAGGTCAAAGAGTCCAGATTTATTTCGTATTTGTTGACAACAGTTTCCAAGTCTCTTAGTCAGTTCACTCACGGACGCCCGTATGTGACCACCTAATTACGCAGGGATTGTTGTATTCAACTTTGGATTGTGGACCGTGTCTAGTTTTGTGTTATCTGAAAAATGGCTAATTTTTACACAAATTCTGAAATGACGGATATTCATTTTATGTATGGCAGAGCAAAGGGCAATGCTTCAAAAGCAGCACGCTTGTATCATGCAGCTTATCCGAATCGCCGACAGCCAAGTAGAAGAATGTTTAGTAAAATTCATCAACGCAATGGATGGAAAGCACATTGAACATTTATTGTAAATTTTAGTTATTTTCTATTTTTCACAGAATAAAATGCTTCATAACTCAAAAATAAAAGGTTTTCGAAGTACTGTTCATTAAGACTTTTTGGTTTGTTTTAACGAGTACTACATACCCTTAAAATTTGGTACCATCTTTTGAGAACACCCTATATATATAATCAGATGAAAATAATAGAATATTAATAAACAAATAATTAGATAGAATATTAAACATAATTACATAAAAATTAAATAAAAATAATTATTTTTTAATGTGAAAAACTAAAACTAGATAAAATTTTGAATTTCTTCAAGTTTTTATCTATGTTATCACTACTGAAGTACTCAAAAAATGTAATCAAAGTTTTTATTTAAAAACACTAATATCTGAATTCTTTCCGGGTCTAGTCTACTAATCTAGTGCGCTAGCCTTTTCACATACTGTTGCATTCTGAAAGTAGCATTTCTGTCTCAGGTTTCGAGAATTTTGAATCACAAAATTAGCACAAAGTTCCAAATCCTCGAAACCTTTCAAAGTTTCAAGGTTTCGAGGTTTCGAAATTTTCGAGTGTCCCACTCCTACATATATATGTACATGTGTGTACATGTATATGTGTGATATATATTGTTATATCACGCAACATATGTATGTATATATATATTTATTTATTTATTTCTCTATGAACAGGATGGTCAGAGAGTTTGATATCTCGGGCCGAAATGCAAATGCCATCACTGTCATCCGCTGAATCGTCTTCTGAGAACTTTGTGATCTACGTTACATATTAAAGCTCATGTATGCGCGTGATCGCGTGTGATCGTTGCATTGTGTAATCCATCGTATGACGCATTTGACGCGTGAAAATATGTAAGAATTGTTTTACGGGACGGCGCCGTAGGATGCTTAACACGTTGAGTGTTGTACTAATTACAAGAAAGCTCAACTGACAATTAAATTACTGAAAATAAGGCGATTAAGTATAACATGAGATCAGAGTTGGAGGTAAGGCGTAACTTGTCATTACATATTAGTTTCTTTCAATAATAATTTTATTTCTTTAAATAAGCTCTTTTTCTTAACGAATTTATTTTGTCTAGTTAGTTACGCTAACACAATTACATTTTTGGGCAATGATAATGAATACAATACATGGTCTTTTAAAATATAGCCGTTACTATCTCTCTATCGTCATTTTTTACATATAGAACACATATATATAGGATGGACAGCAAGGAATAAGAAAAAAAAAGTTTTCACTTTTGAACTTATCAAATCAAAACTTGATAAAAAAGCATTTTTTTAATGTAGACATAATTAATCACGTATAATGATATGTGGTCACATATAGAGAGACAAATTTTATATTATTGTATAATTTTATTATAATAATATAATAACAAGAAAATTAGATTAAAAATGAGAGTTGTATGTCACGTTAATTTTATGATTATTTATTGATTGTTAGAGCAAAAGAAAATGTTTGAAATGTTTTAGAAATGTGTTTAATCGATTGTGTCATTTTGTGGATTTATCTTTCTATCTCGACGTATCTTGCAAGAGTTTTTAACATACGTTTCCTCGCTTTTAGCGTTATTAAAAAAAATATGGATGATACGAGTATTCAGAAGTTATCTTAAAACAGATAAAAATTATTATTTTTATTGGTGGAAAACAATTTTATAATAATTTAATGCACAATTATCAAAAGGAATATTTTTATCCGAAACTTAACAGAAACTTAATAAAAACTCAACAAAATCAAGTAAAAATCAGAAAATCAAGTTTAGAATTTATAAATTAGAATTTATAAATTTTAGAAATGTGCTTAATCAATTGTGTCATTTTGTGAATTTATCTTTCTATTTCAACATATTTGGTAAGAGTTTTTAACATACGTTTCTTCGCTTTTAGCATTATTAAAAATAATATAATATAATAATTATGATATATTATAATATTATAATATAATATTATAGTATATTATATTATAATTATTATATTATAATAATATAATATATATAATTATTATATAATCGTTCTTTTTCCTATTAGTTACTTCTGAAATGAGAATGACAATATCGAATTACTTTGCCAATTAAATAATGGTAACAGTAACAAGTTACTTCTTTCAATAGATAACAAGTAATAATATATTGCTTTGAAAAAGTAACTTTCCCAACCTTGCTTAAAATGCATATGTCTCTTATCTCCTTACATCAACTCTACTGACAGCCAATCATTAAGGCCCGTATTAATAGAGTTATTATATAGTTAGATAGTTAATATAGTTATTACTTGAAACTCTCCCTCCCCCCCTCTCTCTCTCTCTCTTCTTTCAAAAATAAGATACTCAGATTTAAATTCAAAGTAGATGAGAGTTTTTCAATAGAGAAAATCATGGTTTAGTTAATAAAGTCACAGACGTAAATATCATATATATCATAATTCTACTGAAAAATTAGGATTTAGTGCTGAAAAAATGTTTAAGAGTCTCTGCTTAAAATAAATATATATATTTAATAAAATTTAACAGAAGAAAAAAATCTATATAACTGAGTCGTGTTTTGGTAAAAAATGATAAAATTACATAAAAAGATATTTGTATTCAAATCAATATTTAATCGTTTAACATAATATTTAATCAGTATGAATAAGTAAAAATTGGTAATTTTTTTACATGAGCTGAAGTGTAAGAAGTTTAAACTCCCGATAAAAGTAATAAATTCAATTAAAGTCATATATCATTCCAATGAAATTTTTACATATTTCTATCAGTTCTTATCAGATTTCTTAAGCAAGGATCTCACTTGAGACAAGTTTCAACTATCAAAATATGGGCCTTAGACGCAATCAATTACATTCTACACGCAACTCAATGATACACGGCAGCATCGTAATGCCGGTCACCGACGATGAACTTCGCGGAAATCTGAATGTGTCCACAGTAACGGGACGATTGTCGGACGGAAGTTCTCAGAAAGACGCTTCAGAGGAGACTTAGATTAGTGAGCGTTTTTCAGACTTGATGCATCGAACGTGAATATTCATGGACCGTCGATACATTTCTCTCGTCCTCCGCGCGATTCAGCAGGTTCGCCCTTCTCCCTCTCTCCCTTTCTCTCTCATTCTTCACATTCATCTGTAACTTAATTATTCTTATATACATGACCCTGAAAGAGCTGTCCGTTACAGGCATGATACGCCGATCGTCAACAAGATATCGATACAGTCGATATCGAAGTATTAAAGTGCACTTGCTCCGATACTTCGAACTTTCTCAGTCGCGAAGCGGACTAAGACTAAGCGAAAGTGTCTCAAGTACCGTACGCAAGTTTCAGTGAATGCGTGCGAGCTAATGATGCGGTACTTGGTGCGTGCGAGGATCAAAGGGAGCTAATCGACAAATCAGTAGCGAAAACTCTAATCGCTCGCGCTTCATTCCTCCACGTTCCACTTAAAAGATGCGCCGAATATGCGATTGTTTGCGTTGCGCTCTCGACTCAACTAAAATACAACGAAAGTGATTGCGAGAAGCATTACGTGAAGACCTGGGAAAAAACATGATTATATATAATTATAAAAAAGCATGTGTATATATATCTCTCCATATACACACTTATATTTTATCTACGTACTGTACACACTGGGGTCCTGAGGACCCCATCTATATTTGTATTGTAATTCTATCAAAACTTGACATATTTTAATTTATTTTTTTTTAACCTATAGAGAATTGATTAAGGAGCAAGCCTATAATGAATAAAAGTCGACAGGATTAAAGAGTTCCGAGATATACGGGTTAAAAGAGAAAAGAAACGCGAAGAAACCAATTCGAGAAAGTTGCACTGGGATCCCAGGGATTCCAGTATATATACGGAGAAATATATATGTGTGTGTGTGTGTGTGTGTGTGTGTGTGTGTGTGTGTGTGTGTGTGTATAATTATATATTACATATATATTTTTTTTCTTTTTATATTTATACATGATTCCTCTCATATATGAATTTTGTTTCTATGTGGCCACATAAAATCAAATTTATAACTATGTACAGAGTGTTTCAAAGTAGGCAGTCTTCTAGTAGTGTATAGGTGAAAATAACTCTATAAATTCATATAAAAATTTTTCTACAATAAGTCCCTGTTGAGATATCCGCTTTTGAAATTAGGATCTAAAAAAAGCACTTTCTATAAATAAGTCTATATTTCATTTCAATTATAATATTAATTATTCATTATTGTTTGTGCAATCAAGTTTTTCCTTTCACCGTTCAAATGCACTTTTCTCGAAAACGATTCGCTTTTTCGAATTCAAACAAGAATATTTGTTTTCAAAAGGTTCTGAAGAATCTAAGAAAATGTTATGAAATAAGAAACCCAACTTATTGCAAAGTTTGGGGATTAAGAAACTTACAAATGGTTTGCTTCCCAGCTCCCTCGTGTAATATCAAAAAATAATCACACTATCTTAATTTTCGCTTAGTATAAAAATGACAAAGATTATCAAAATCTACTAAGCAATATAAAAGTTATTTTTAGGAGATACTTTTTAAATCTTAATTCTGATGGTGAATATTTCAGTATTCTTCACGTGCGTTGAAGAGAAAAATTTTACATGAACTTATGATGTTATTTCCATCTGATCTAGTCATTCTCAGGAGATTCCCCACTTTTACTGAAACACCCTATATATATACTATATATTTATTTATATATTATAACTCATGTAAAATCATACATAATATAGATCCACGCGGAAAAAAAGATGCTGTTGAGTGAAAAAAAGGAAAACTAGTTTCATTCAATTAACAACGTCGACATCACGACTACCACAAACATAAGCATTTACTTCAATTGTATCTTTGTACAACAGCATTTTTCTTAGTATGGATATATATAATTAAGTATAATTGTATACTCCCATAAACAAAATGCATATATAATCATTTTTCCCCGAGGAGCCTCTACGAGAATTAACTCTTTGCGGTCCCAGTTATGTTTAAAGTCTCGCCTTTCCACAGCCGGTCCACGTAAAATCGACTATTTTTGTATATAGTATCGTTACTGTTATTTTTGTATATAGTATAGTTACTGTTTAGCTTAAGATAAACATCATCAATCGACCATTTTAGTAACATAATATACGCTATGAAAAACCATGAAACTTTCCTACACAAGATTTCACTTTGGAAAAGAGCAAAAAGAGATTCGATATCGAGTCAAGCTCGGCACAGGACCGCAAAGAATTAAACATCAAAATGATGCCTTTGATGACGCGAATAATTTTGATCGATCTTGAATGATGATGTGCACACATCGCACAGAATTGATAAACGAATGATAAGATATATTGCATATAAATATGTCTTTTCATTTATATACAATATGCGCCTGTCAGTTATATTTACAAAGAAGCTAAAACGAATGGCAGTTACAACTATAGAAGAGAAGGCCCGCTCGCGCAGTGCTATATCTTTTGTGCAATAGCGCGTGTGTGTGGTCGTGTCTCTTTATGTGTGTGATCACACATATACACCATACACACCCGGATTACCGATTACCCATTCTATTGCCCGGAGAACTGTATTTTTTAAATATATAGTAGAAAGAGTACATCGACTAAAGAAGTCCGCGAAACTACAAATTGCTAGATTCGTAAAGCGGCCAATTCTGCCTACGAGTGATAAATTTTCGTATTATAAGACGGGCGTCTAAAACGCGTCTTAATTTCAGTTTTCTATGTATTTCTTTTGTCTTTTCTTTTTGTTCTTGTCTTTCCTCTTCTTGTTCTTTAATATACGGGAAAAGAGGAGAGTGTCTCTTCGCCGAGAAAATCTCTTAAGTTCTCCCTACATTTTCTACATGAATACAAACGTTACAAAAATATCCTAGCTCTTGAATTCACACAACTCGCTCGTAAATCAACCGTTTTCGAGTCTATCGAGTCTCCAATGAGTTATATCAAGAAGCAAAGCGTAAAAGGGACGTCAATGTCGACGCATCTTTCTTCAACCCGCGCTCAACGTAGTCGTTCGTGTTCGAGATCGCTTAAGCGTAAAGGATCGTCTCGCGAGAATATTAAATATATCGATCGTATTGTGAAAGATAAGCCGTAATAAATTATTCCCCCGTTATTTCCTTCGTTTATTCACCCCGTGATAATATTGCGATGTAAAAAAGCTCGATCGTCCCGCTCAGATATCCGTACAAAGTCGTGAGAAAAGAATCGCTTCGGGCAAAATACTCGAGCTATAACTTTACTATACGTGACATCTATTTCAACAACTTTTACAAACAGAAAATCTCCTCTACTGCCTGAAAAACGCTTGTTGCAAATTTAAAACGCTCGAAAGAATCACTTAAGAAATTTGTCGTTGGTATACAGAGGTATATAGAGGTGTCAAAATTATTAGAATAAGTTTAATTCTTTATTCGTTTTTTTCTAATTGATCTTCTTAATAAATGCTTAATGCATATGCAATGCTTATTATATATCAAATTCTGTTGTAAGATATATTTTGCATGTAAAAGTATATATATGTATATATAAATTCATATATATGAATTATGTATATACTTATATAAAAAATAACCGAAATACTTATATATACTAAAAATAAATACTTGAAAGTTTATTTTTAGTAAATAAAGTTCATTTTTGTGAAATAATCGGTCATTTAGTTGTGCAATGTGTAATACAAATCTATAATCATTTTAGATCTATAAGAAATATTGATAACAAACTGTAATATTTCCTGAAATTGGGCACTTATTGAAAAAAAATTAGAGAAAATTAATGAAGAAATCAAAATTATTCTAATAATTTTCACATCTCTGTAAATTATGCGCAGATGATTCGTAACTTCGTATTCTCAATTCCGCATCGCTCTCTCTCTCTCCCTCTCTCTCTGCAGGCGATAATATAAATATACAATGGAAACTCACGCGCGTGCGCGCGTTAAACAAATCGCATATTGTCTGCCTCGCGGTTCGAAGTTCTGCCTTCCAGAAAATTTTCTCGCTACACTCGTCCTGCGTATACCTCTCCATTGTAAAAAAGGAAGAAAAAGAAACGAGATGATTACAGAAATTACAGAAATGCATTTCAACGTGTACAATTTCCTAATCAACTGCCATCGCCGACAAATTTTCTCGGTTGTGTGCGTTAAACTTTGTTCTTCTCTGCTCGCGCACGTAATTGTAGAACTGGTGGTGCTGTCGAGTGTCAATAAATCCGTTCCAATTGAAATCATGATTGTCGCAAATATCGAACGAAAATCTATCCTCTCGTTTTACCCCAATCGCTCAATCACTCTGAGACACGAACGGAGAGAAGACGCTTCCGCTGCGATTTTCGTCACAATTTTAATAAGACTCGTCCTCGAAAATTTGTATATCTCGCTATGGTAAACATCGAACTATATATTTAGTTCGCTCCGCAAGACGTAAATGTAGGATTCGCTGCATTTCGGATAAATGACGTGATGGGACGTCAGTGTAGTCCCTCTCTGTTTCTCTTTCTTTCTCTCTCTCTCTGTCTCTCTTTCGTCCTTCAATAACGGACGCACGTGTGTCTCTACGCATGTATTTTGTCGATGAAGCGCCGTGCGACAATTTAAAAACAGATTTACTGCCGCCCTACGCTCTTCACCAGCTGTACAAGTAGGCGGATTCGGATAAACGATATAACTCGCAATTACAAAGGCCTAACTCGCGTTAAAATCTACATAGATGTATGTATATATCCAGTACGTACACACGTCGGGGGGCCATCGCGTATTAGTAATCTCTGCTAGAACATCACACTCATGTCCATTGGCGTTTAATCGTTTGTAATTTAACGAACGTGCACTCTCGGTTGGGTTGCTTACACGCGCTTACGGCAGCGGACGCGTTTCAAGCCAGTAACAACTCACGCAGAACCGTCGATAAATGTCTCTTTCTCTCTCGCAATGTAAAATAATTACGCACAGATGGCATCAAATTTGATATAACGTATCTATATAGTATCAAAATAAATAATTTTCAATGCCATCCGTTTCTTCTTTTTTTTTCTTTTTATTTGTGTTTTATCAATTGACTGCATCGACTCAGCTATCACGAACGTTTCCTCCGGGCATACCGCGAACGGCGGATTTTTGTACTTCTCCCTCGTCTATAAAATTTACACAACCACGCATGCATGCGTGCGCGCGTCATCGTGTTCAACGGACCGACGCGGCCGTTCCTTCTTATTGCCGATGTGTACAATTGGTACCCAACTCGAAATGGCCGAGCCGATCGTCGAGAAGAGATGGAAACGTTTTGACGAGCTGTCACAATTTGTAGTTCATGAACGCTCGCCTCGCTCGCTTCACGCGCGCTCGATGGAGAGCGGCTCAGCGACTCGCACACGTTACTTTTATGGCAGGGGTTGCTACAAGCTTGTTCTTCCTCGTTTTCCTCTCTCGTTTTTCTAGCAGCTGCTGATGGCACCGTTACTTTCCAGTAATAGCCTGGAACCTGGGTAGGCAAAGACCGAACTTGGTTTCTATACCCGTGAAGATGGGCAGAGCTACTTGGTAGCCACCTATGTGATCTGGATTCGTTGATCGAATCTCGTCCGCGACTCCCATGGTAGGCACCTTTTGCTCCGACCCGGTAGGTCGACTGTGAACAATATCAGAGATCATTACGCTCGTTGAAATTAAATCACAGGTATAATTTGATTTAAAAAAACAAATTTCTCTCGCGAAATTATCTAGACAAATAGTTCCGCCGATCTTCATCTTAAGTTTCTAATAGTGGGACGAATTTACGATGAACTTTTTAATTATTTTCGAGTGCGGAGAAGCACAATAAAAGAGCGCTTCTGAGTGTGACTAGAACTGTGGCAGACCATCAAACATTTCACCTGACTGGTAAATTTATTGGAGTTTATTATTTCAGTCATTCAATAAATTTAGTTAAAATAAAAATCATAGAGTAAATAAACTATAATAAATAAATTTATTAATTTCCTCTCAAAAAATTTTCTCTAAGAAATAAATTTATTCTAAGAAATAAATCTATATAAAAATCTATATAAAATCTATATAAAAACTTATTCTAAGAAATAATATAGAAAAATATATAAAAAATTATAGAGAAGTAATAATATATATAGAAATTTATTTGAAAAAAAAATTTACTTTTTCATATAAAAAATTTACTCTAAGAAATAAAGTTGCTTTAAAAAAATTTATTATAAGAAATAAATTAATGCCACAATTTTAAGGAAATATACGAGTAAAATTGTAGCTTACGAAAAAAAAATCGTAGATATTTACGAGTTATCACGTGACATACGGTCTACATAAAATAGCAGATCTATTCATAAGTTCTTACGAGTCTTACGAGAACAAGTTAGAAGTTTTACGATTTTGTCTAGTATTGCAGTATAAATCTGAATTCAAGGTAATAAAACAATTGAAACGTCAATAGCCCAAAACAGAAGCTGAATGTCTTCAGGCCATAGTAAACGGCTTACTTTGAGCATATGAATGAGACCATACAATACTCAAAGGTTAAATAGATAGAAACTTAATAACTTTGATACAATTCTGATAATGATACATTACTAATACACACATTAATCCACATTATTTCTTCAATCATTAATTTACACAACGATAAAACTAAATTTTAATATTTTCTAATTGGCAATTATTAAATAGTAACTAAGAAAATTATCACCTAAGAATAGAAAGTTTGACACATGGCATTACATATCACTGTTTGCAATATCTATAAAAATGTATACTCACGATCCTCCAAAGTCGACGACGAACAGCCTTTGCAGCAATTCGTATGTGAAAAGAGTGACACCGAACTGAGGCGACGATCTGAACACTCGAGCTGTAAAAACAGAGAAGCACATGATATGGGATGTACAAGTTGTTAAAGTGGCTTTCGTTTTCTTTGTCCAAATAAAGATTTGGGACGTTTTCCGATGGCAAGCATATCGGCATGGTGGCTGTCTATTTCCTTTCTGAGAGAACAAGGTGAATGAACATCATGAACAATGAGAATAGTTATATGCTGAAAATTATAACCACACAGCTGACAATTTATATGTTCACTTTTACATCAATGCATTTTTATTTTCGCCTAGTACGCGGTTAATTTCACGAGATATCTGCGAATAAATATTAGCCAAAATCGAGAAAATGCCAGTCAAAATGCGCAATCCAAAATTGAAGACTCGATGCGACACATGTGGAGCTTAAATAAAAAAAATATATGTCTTTTATACAGATAACACGACAGAGTAATATCTCCTAAGAGCAAAAAATATAACAGTGTCTTATTAATAATTATCAATATATGCTTGACATATTAAAATATGAGAACATCGCCTCTGCGACAACTTCAACAATGTATCGCATTTCTGAAAAGAAGACTCATATAGTTTATTGACGTGCATTTTCAGAGTTATAGCTGCAAGATACGCATGAATATAAGATGATACGTTACACTCGATGATCGTTCTGAGTACAAAGAGTAAGTATGCTGACTGCAGACTGAAGAAAACGAGGACACAGGGTACGACAGGCGTAAATCATAAAAGGAACAGACCAAGAGAAATAGGTACTTACTGACAAGTAAATCGCCGGGTCATATTGGGAAGGAAGAAAGATCGAAAGATGCAGCAGGGCCGATTCCCCGCGCATGCAATCGACCAAAGCAGAATATATCACTAATTATACTCTCGGAGGTCTCGCGTCGAGAGAAATGTGAGAGAATCTCTTTATTTATTTTTACTTCTTACAGAAAAGAAAGTGAATTATAAACGGCAATGATTATGTATATCACAAAGATGCCAGATACCAGATTGTATGTAGCTATTGCGGGAAAGAGACTCTACAAATATTTCTAACAGAAAGAAATTCTTATTGATTTTTTTTTCCCTGTTTCCCCGCGATAAAGTCGTCCCACTGACATACGAGATCGAGATTAGTAAATTTATAGATTTTTTGAGAAAATTTGCGCTTAGTGCAGAAATAACAAAGTTACTGTGTCTCGAAAACTTCACCCGTAGAGAATAGATAGTAAAATGACATACCTGTTGCGCCCTTCCAGAATGCCCTAGCGCCTTCTTCCCTATAGATCTTTCTCGCGCAGTCCAACAGCCCGTTGTACGTGGTTTGGCCTTCCCTAGCTACGACCTACAAAATGAAAAGGTAATGAAGTTATGAAAAGATTAGGGAATTTCGGACGGAGATTAGATGATCGTACATAACTGGTGCGAGAAAAAGTGAGAAACGTACCTGTAATCTCGTTTTTATTACGTCCGCAGGAGTGACCAGCGCTGCCGCAGGCACACCGGCGATCGCACCGGAAGCGAGAAGCGACAATGGTGTATTGTAACCACCTTCGTCGGCCATTCGCGCTTTTGTGTGAGCGTACATAGGAAAGTATATCGCACTAAACGGTACATCTCGTAAAAAGCAGGCCCTGGCGCCCTACGAAGAGATTGTGACCGCCATTAGCACAACTTTCAGAAAGAGAGAAAGAGAGAAAAAATGAGAAACAGGAAGATCGTGTAAGGTCTTAATCATTACTCACTTTGTACAATCCAAAAAGACCTAACTCCTTGACGACGGCCCACGCTCTCACCTTTGACGCACCTGCGATCTCTCCGGCCACTTGTAATCGGATTTTCACTATCTCCAATGGATTAGTGAATATCACTTGAGACGCTCCGGCCTATGAAAAGAAAAAAGAAATATCTCGTTACATATATCTTCTTTTAGGTGGGAAGGTAAGATATTGAATTTATTATATTTATTAATCTTAAAATAAGCTTTGTCTACAGATTCTTAACCCTAGGTTACGATCTTAGAGGTAAATTTTACTCCAGGTAAAACTTTGCGGGTCTGCCATTTTGGGAATTATCAACTGCGAGGTTGGTATATTTTCTAAACACCTGTCTTTTTCATATTTCTCTATACATAGACGAATTCCTTGAAATCTGGCGTTTCGATAAAAAATATATTTTTTTTTTAATCGGTTAATTTTTGTGAAAATTATAACGAAATATATGACGTGGGGTAGTCATTACCTCAGTATGGCAGGCCCGTGATTTTTTGAAGCGTGGTATTCTAGAGTTAAATATGTTTAAATATGTTTCATTTTTAAACACCCAGATAGCAAAGTGACGTTTTTAGACGTCACCTTGCTACCTGGATACTTAATTACACTTATAAGTGCTTCTAATATATTGCCTGTACTTTAGATTAATTTCTTGCCCATTCATTTGTCTTGTACTGTTTCATGTTTTATCTAACAAGAAGTTTCATAATACTAAGCGTATAAAAAAAGAAAAGAAAATTACTCACACAGGCGCCAGATAAGATTTCTCCGTATACTGGCAGATTTCCGTTCTTATCCATAAACTTGTCTCTGACGAAATCGTTGACTGTCAGTTTGATAGCCTTTTCAGGGGCTACCCCCATTAACTGAGGCATCAGACCTCGATAAAGGCCGAAGAAGCCTTCGTGTCGTATGACCTGTCAAACGCAGAATACCAGCTTTATGATTAACAATGCAGAGAGTGTTACACGGCGAGACTTTTCGATTCCAACCTTTTTACAGCAGTCAAAGCTGTTCCTGTACATCAGCTCGCCTATGAAGGACCCAGTTCTCTGGTTCTGCATCCTGGTCT
The DNA here is from genome assembly GCF_010583005.1 of Odontomachus brunneus. Classification (NCBI taxonomy): domain Eukaryota; kingdom Metazoa; phylum Arthropoda; class Insecta; order Hymenoptera; family Formicidae; genus Odontomachus; species Odontomachus brunneus. The sequence continues at coordinate 1,301,921 of NW_022639534.1, forward strand.
TCACCAAGTCGATCGGGTATACAGCCGTGGCTCCAACGGCTACAAACACACGATTGCTTCATTTCTAAAATATGTCGTTGCAATGATAGCCTAAGCCAATTTATTGTTAAACTCAATAATTCATAGTTTCCAATCCTAGGTTAAGTTAGATGGTAACTTTTTGTCCAATTGAGAGATTTTCTCAATTCGCAGAAAACATGTCAAAGAAATGCAAATGATATTAATTTTTATAGCATAAAATCTTTATTTTAATTCTGAAATCTTATTATCGTAAAATAATAATACATTGTTTAATAATACATTATATTAAGTGTAAATATAACATGTAAAATAAAAATAAATCTTCGTCTATAGACAAAAATGTTTTATCTTACAAGTCACTTACAAATGTATTTTTTAATGTTTGATTACTTATGAGCACTCCTTCCCCCCTCCCCTCTTTAATAGGAGCGAAATTATTTAACTTCTATTTGCTATTAAAGAGGACAAAATATAAAAAAATAGAAACAAAAGGTAAAAATGTATATCAAGTAGAAATGTAAACAGGATTTTATACGTACCTCCACCAATGGAACCAAGCACGAACCGGTATCCACTTTCGAGCATTTGCACAATAACACCGCGTTCGTCCGGGCTCTGTAAAGTAACAGTACTCACTGTTGAATTAAGTATCTGACACTGTCGCAAACGTTGATTTTCGAGAACGTCTGATCGATGTCTCGGGTCACAAGAGAGATTTCTTCCGTCACCACACTTACCGACACCGCCTTAATCTCGGCAACGCGTTTTGTTATTTGCTTGAAATACTGCTCAGGTGTAATAGCCACGAGATCATTGTATACAATTTTCCTGAAATCCGAGAAGAAATGCGAGCTCAATAACGTGGAACGAAGCTGTAGCCTATAAAGCGTATAAACGTGAGGAGGAGGTACACGAGTGAATCGTTAGGATAATAGATTGCTTGGCGTCGATGGCACTGTTTGAAGCGATACTAAATAGACTCCTGCCGAGATACGATCCATCACGTGTCCTTAGACCTTATCTGTCTTAACAACGGGACAAAGTAATGGAGTCGTTAGTGTGTCCACACGGCGTGCAAATATTTTGCGTATAACCATCGCCCTAAGATAGATGCTGAAGAGAGTAGGTGAGAACAAATGTGTTTTATAAGATACGCATATAAGACATATTTATATATCACGTGATAGTCTGTAATACAAAGACGCACCCAAGCCGCGAATCTGCCTCGTCATCTTCCGTAGGTCTGATCCAGGCAGCGTAAACACGTAAACAAACGCTTTCAATACAGGAAGGGAGTCGCCACGAACATCGGATTCAAATATCGGAAATAATAATGCAGTTAAGCGCTGTAGGCATTAGAAGGCGATTAGGAATGATTTGCTCGGTAGGAAATCGGTCTCCATCTCTTCATTGCCAAGAACGAGATACACTCGACATTTTTTGGATGATGACGATGTGCTTGCTGGTGCAACGATAGCGTTACGTGACTTGCTCACTCGTTCTTTCTCTCTCTCTCTCTCTCTCTCTCTCTCTCTCTCTCTCTCTCTCTCTCTCTCTCTCTCTC
>NW_022639534.1:1304395-1330221 GCF_010583005.1 Odontomachus brunneus
CTCTCTCTCTCTCTCTCTCTCTCTCTCTCTCTCTCTCTCTCTCTCTCTCTCTCTCTCTCTCTCTCTCTCTCTCTCCCCCTCCCTCTCTTTCTTTCTTTCTTATTGTTTGTCGTTGATCAGATCAGCGTGGAAACGGAATCGCTCCCTGAATCAATCAACCCCCAAACATTTTTTTTGCGATCAACGCTAACGACCATGCTATACCACGTGATCTTTTCTCGATCAACCAACAAGAAGAAGAACATACCGATGTCCAAATCGAGAATACTCACCCAGTTTGGTGGAGCAAGTCGCATAGATGAAACAGGATATCTACTTCCAACGGGGTTATCTGGGACATCATTTGTGCAGAATACAGAAATTCCTCTAAAAGCAAAAATGAATTTCGATAATATCGACCATAAAAAAATCTACTAGTACCTATTTATTGCAGTAAAAATCTTGCATAAATCGCATACCTTTAGTAACTTCTTGATATCTATGGCCGTTGGTCGCGTTCAAGTAGATACGTTTAATAAGTTCCATGTTATTCAAAAGAGAGTTGAACGCCATAAAGTACGGAAAGCTGACTTTTCGCCCGCTTTGGCCGGCGCCAACTGCCTACAACACGTAAAAATAATTTTTTTTCACGCATATGCATCTATATATGTGTGTGTATATATGTTAACTGCAAGTATCGATAAATTTTAATATTATATGTCGATATATTTTAATATTATTTTATGCCGTCATCGGAAACTCAAACGCCAAGACTAATAATTATCAATTTATATCACAATAGAAATAATAAAAATTTAATTGCTTTCTCGCTGTAATACTTACAGCGATTAGATTATCTCTCACGTCTTTCGTCAGGAGATGACTCTTAATACTGAGCATGATGTCTTGAAAATCCAATGCGGAAATGAAACCTGCGCCATCCTTATCGAATTTCTTGAAGGCTTCCGTCGCGTATTCCTCGTGAAAGTCCTGAAGAGCAGAATTTTTTTTTTAATGGAATACATCACATTTCTATTCTATTTTTATACTGAACGATTACAGTTGCATATACATTCACATTACATTTTACATATTGTGATTACTTTTCTAACTACAAAACTGAAACTTTTTTTCAATCTCCAAATTTGGTCTCTAAAAATTTAATCTTATTCGTTAATAAAATTTTCGAAAAATTTCAAGAGGAGATTTGTATTTAGAGGTTTATAAAATACTCCTATGTTGCGTATGAAACAATTGACTCCTATGTTATATATAAAACCATTGCGAAAAGCGAAACAAACATAGAGCTCAATACATATGCGCATTTCATAATAATCACTCGTTATGTCATACACAGTTTCCAGTTTTGTTTCCTTGAAGTGGAAATAATAAGTGAGTTCGCAATCAGGCATGCAATAGAGAGACTTACGTGCAAAAATTGACTGAACTCCGCATAGCTGATCAGCCTCTTCTTATCCTTGCCAAAGTAAAGTTTGATAAAGCTACTATCCATATTAAAGGGCATCTTCTGGTGCAGCACAGTTTTCCGCATCACCTCAACGAACTCGTCTGCAGGATTGATTACAAGGCACATGAATATAAAGTGCGAGTAGATGATTCTAAGGAAAAATCACAATTTCTGCATAATCTTTACCAAATGCAACCATTCCATTTCCATTAGTGTCAAAGAGCTGAAAAGCTGTCTTGTATAGAGCGTCTGGTACACAGAGGAGACCTTCGAAAGCTTGAAATTCGGCAAACGATATGAGTCTGAAACGAGATCGAGTCAACTTCGTTCAGTGAAGAAGGGCGCATCGCGAAGAGAGCTTTCTCTTCTTTCTGTCTCATAAATTAATTCAATTTGTCTATAAGAATTAAATACGTTCTTACAGTGCTGTAAAGTTTTATACCATTATAAGATCTGTGCTTGGTTCTTAAAGATTTATTTTTTGTATTTTGTTTGTTGTTCATCAGAGCCTTTTACAGATTTTTCACATATTTCAATTTTGATTTAATAAAAATGTTAATATTATAATACCATTTTCACAGAACAGATATATTGATTTATTATATATTAACATAACTACATTATAAAAGATACACGCCGTATCGAATTTTGAGAACATGGAGTTCTACGGAATTTCGTTAGGAAGAACAATTTAAGGATCTAACTTCTCTTTTCAGAATTACGTTTCTCCTTGTCAGAGTTTCATGATCTTTACTTGACGATTGGCCAATGGTATATTCTACCAGAACATAAAGAGGAAGAAGAAACTTTGACGATTGGCCAGTGGAATATTCTACCAGAACATAAAGAGGAAGAAGAAACTTTTTTTATTTAAATTAAATAATGGAGATCACTTACCCATCTTTACTGGTGTCGACGATACCAGCAAGTAAACTGACAGAATCGGGATTATAATCGGCATCCGTGTAAAGGCCAAGATAACTGCGTACAAAGTCAGACGCGGTCATGAACCTCTCGCCATTCTTCTCCTGTGTGGCGTACTGCAATCCGCAAAAATTGCTGAATTATCGGATTTGTGATTTCGGGAAGAAGCTATTACATCATCTAAATACGGTGACGTCGCACAATGCTTGCGAATTAGCGGCTAACTTGAAATAAAATTCACTCGAGCTTCGGTCACTTACCTGGTTAAAAATTTCATGGAGGCGTTCAGTGTTCGCACGCTTTAAGTACCCGGAACCCTGAAACACAATACATCGTGGGTGAGTGACTTACTCTGCACACGCGACACGTTCGATGAGCTCCTCTTTTGGACAGTGTGACAAATATCTACGATAAAATTTTCTACTATCATTGGGACAAGCGTAAATCCAAATTGTTTCTAGCATAAGTAGAGACCGTAGACAACTAGTAAAGTTCTTTTAACAGTAAGCGAGACCACGGATTACATGTAATATCTCGAACATTCTTCCCGCCTTGTTGAAAAAGAAATAAAAAAACGTGGCGATCAGCGCGATCGATCAGGTTCGTCGTAGGTATGATAAATTTACAGTATCGTCCAAGTGCGGCGCTTATCTTATCTCCAACGATTTTTCTATTTCGTGTTACATATGCCTAGTGAGTAAATAGCTGTTGCTGTTTTGATCGACGCGCGGAATTTTCCGGCGGTCGGAGGCAATTCGCAAGCCAGCAAAGTGACTCGTGAGAGGGCGCGTCCGAGTCCTTTGGAAGTTTCAAGACACCTTTGCACGGAGAGAATTTTATAGTAAAAATTGTTGTGAAACTTTATAATCAAACAACATGCTAACATCTTGCCTTAATTTAATCATTTATCATTTTCTCATATGTGCTATTTATATTTCAGGAATATTATTATATTATTATTATAATTTCATCACTTTTATATGCGCCATTTATATTTTAAAAGCTGATATGTATTATTGGAAAATTTACTATGTGTACCTTCACGAGATAAACTATACTGAATCTATTCCTGTAGAAAACATAGCAAAATCGAGAAAAAATTTATGTGAAAAAACCTATAATATTCTCTCCATATATTTTCTATTTTGTGACACAAGTTGACACAAGCATCGTCACAGATAGGCTTTCTTAATTATGATAGAAAATTTACATAATCGATTATATAGAAAATTAACAATTCTTCTAATTACATTTATGAAATGAATATATTGATATATTGATACAATATATTGATATATTGATATATTATAAATTATTATGATATATTGATACAAATGTATTAAATTAATTATTAAGTTTACATCATACAATAATGTAAATTTTTCGTTGATTGATGCAGCAACAAATTTATACACACACACACACACACACACACACACACACACACACACACACACACACTCTCTCTCTCTCTAAAAATTATACTTAAATTTTATATTACATTTAACATGGCATACTATTTGGGGCATCATTTTTTCAGATTTCTCTCGTATTTTGGTTGCATCATTCTACATGATAAATATGAGTAATCTAATCAGCCAAAAATAGACTCAATGTTGCTGAATTTCGTGATTTATACTATAATTCTAGACAAAATCGTAAAGCTCATAACTTGTTCTCGTAAGACTCGTAAGAACTTATGAGTAGACGATTGATTCATAAGTTACGATTTTACGATTTACTTGTATATTTGCTTATAATTGCAGCATTAATACACAAAGTTACAATAAATTTTACGTAATCAGTCTATCAAAAATCATATTTTTGTTGCTGAATATGGGACAAAAATAAAATGATGCTCGCGCTAATTATTACTAAATAGAAACTACCTAAATTCCATATAAATTCCGATAGTGAAGCAATCGATTTCAGAAACAGCATGAAAACAAAAAAGTGAAAAAAAACTTTCATAATTATCATAAGATAATTGATGATAAAAATTTGACTATTTCTTTAGTGCATTTGTAGAATAAATGTGTATTAAATTAATTATGAAATTTACATGTATCACACAATGATGTAAAATTCTTATATTAATACAGCATACATACTCACATAACACGTAATATTACATAATATCACAATAATATTAAGTTCCGGTTAGTTTTGAGGGATTTCACAACAATATTAAGTTCCGGTTAGTTTTGAGGGATTTTGTGTAAAAAAGAAACACATATTTTAGAGAGACATTAAATTATTTTAATCAAAATATTTTCCACCGTTAGCTACAACTTTTCCCATTTTTCTGGTAATAAGTGGATTCCGCGATAAAAGAAATATTCGTCTTTCGAAACAATCCATTCATCGATCCATTTCTTTATTGCATCATATGTTTTGAAGTACTGGTCAGTAAGGCTCCATGTTGCATCAATCGAAATAAGTAATAATCTGAAGAAGCACAATCTGGTGAATACGCGTGTAGTAAGACTTCCCATTGAAATTCGGATAACGTATCTTTAACTGCTTTTGCAAGTGTGGTCGAGCATTGTCGTGCAACAAAATCACTTTGCGTTTTCTTTAAGCTGTTATTGGACGTTTCTGGTTCAAAGCACGATTCAAATCGATTAATTGTTGTTGATAAAACTCAGCAGTGACTGTTTGATTCGGTTTCAGCAACTCATAATACACGATGCCCTTCATGTCCCACCAAATATATAACAAAACTTTCCATGGATATTGCATTTTGGAGTCGATGTCGACGGTTGGCCTGGATCTACTCACGATCTTTTACGCTTAGGATTACCATAGTATATTCATTTTTCATCGCCAGTTGCAATTTGATACAAAAATTGCTTCTTTTTGTGACGAGAAAGCAATGAAGTGCAAATGGTTAAACGATTCTGAATAGCCAATTCAGACAATTCGTGTGGGACCCATTTGCCTTCTTTTTGAGTCTTTCCTATTGCATGTAAACGATCTGAAACGATTGATTTACCAACATTTAATGTTGTAGCTAATTGAAGTGTTTGAACTGAATTTTCATCCAACAATGCCTGCAATTCGGCATCTTCGAACTTTTTTGGTTGACCTGAACGTTCTTTGTCTTTCAAATCAAAACCACCGCTTTTAAATCGTCGATAACAATATTCACGTTTTAACTGATGGAGCAGACTCAGAATAAGTTTCTGAGATGAATCAATGAGTTTTGGCAGCTATTTCCTTCGAATCAAAACAAAGTAATAGATGCCGAAAATGCTCTTTATCACGTTCCATGTTTAGTCGCACTAAACAGTGTGTTTATGTTTACGAATGCACAGGACATGTGTCAATTTGTTTGTAGAAATGTCCTAGCTTTGACATGACATACCCATTTTCAAAATGTTTCCAGTGGATTTCTAGCTATAGCCATCTACAGTGAATCTTCAAAACTAACCGGAATACCTAATATTTCCGTAATATTGCAATATCGCAGAAATATTATGGAAATATCACTATGATATTGTATATATTACATGCTATATGGGTATTTATTGCAACATTTGCTTTCCGATTTTCATATCATATTTTATATCAAACATTGAGTAAATTTTCATAATTTCATTTGTGTATTTTTATTTCGTCATTCTTTGTGATAAATATGAATAAATAAATATAAATGAAGCAATCATAAGGGACACAACATTTACATATCGATCTCAAAAAAGTTTTTGCTAAGTTTATATGCATCTGTTTGTCTCGATAGATAGACTTTTATGATTGCTACAATGTGAGTCAGTCAATGATGGAATTTTTATAATTTTTTTCTATTATATTTATGGAGAAAATATGTTGCAATGAACTAATCATTAAATTTACATCATACAATGACGTCAATTTTTTATATTGATGCAGCAACAAATTTACTAAAAAAAATTGCTCTGAGATTTTTATATTACAATTTATGTTGCGTATTATATTGTTTTATATTGCGTTTTATATTACATTTTATATTACATTTTATATTGCGTATTATATTGTTTTTAGTAAATTCCAACTATTTATTTCGCCTTTCTACTTCGACATTGCCTGCGATAAATACGAGCGCCACCTGAGACAGTCATAAGGAATACATTCTTTACACCTCAACCTCAATGCATTGAGGAAAAGACTCGTAATTATTACTACATGTACATAAATAGAATTTATGTAAAAATTCAGTAACTAGTACCGAATATAATAATAACCAAATATGTAGGAGATTTAATGTACGAAAAACTTTTAATCACAGTCAAATGGACTAAAGATTTTTATAATAGCTACCAAATATTTAATATTACTAAGTATTTGATGATTATTATCGATAAATATTATATTTAGTAAATGTTATGAAATCATACAATTCTGATTGATGAAATATTTGCTAAGTATCAATATTTATCTTGTTATATAGTAACGAAAAATATTTGGTAATTATCAACCGTATTTATATTAATATATATATATATATAACCTATTGATATTGATCACATATCAACTGTTGTTTTCCAACATTTGCTAGTAAATATGGCATTCTATGTCATAATTCTTAAAAGTTATAAGGAAAGTTACAAGCGTGAGTACAAAGATATCGTCATAGCTTGTAGGATTCACCAGTTTCTGTTCGATCATGAGATAAAACATCAAATAAGTAGGTTTGTGAAAAAAGATGGGTAACTGCTACAGGAGTCGAATAAAATCACTGACGGAATTTCATGTATAAAGCGATAAAAAGCGTCTATGTAAAAAATAAAAAATACAGATATTTTAAAATAGAATTTAAAAAGTATAATGAAATTTTTTGAATAAAATAAAAATTACCTAAAACAATTCTCATCTCGGGCACAAGCTTTAGTAATAATTACCAAACATCTCATTTTCTGCTACCAAGATTTGCTATTAATTTCTATAATCTAGTTTGATGACCTAAACGTATAGTTCAAGCAGCTAAATCTTGGTTCTAAAAACTATACACATTTGCTTTATATAACTAAATTATTTCCTAACTTATTAATTATTTCCTATCACTTTATGTTTAGCCCGCATTATTTGACTGAATAATTTAGCAACAACTACCAAATTTTGGTATTTGTTACAAAATCCTTTCAGAGTAATTTCAGTAAAGCTGCTACCAAATTTACATCTGTCTATCTGGAAAATCACGCAAATCATATGAATTCCAAACGGGAATTCGCCGAAATAGGAAGGTCACCTCCCTCCCTCCCCCTCTCTCTCTCTCTCTCTTTCTCCCCGCCTCTGTGACTCACGTGCTGCCCACGTGTCCGTCACGTGAAGAGACACCTTGCATTTCCGGCCACAATAAGTACAATGCGCGACTCACAACCGCAAGACGCTCCGGGGACGCAGAAAATAATGAACTACCAGTGCAGCAGAATCGTTATGCGAGTGCGCGTTGTGCGCGCGCGTGCTCGTCAGCTCGTGAAAACGATAACCCGGTGAAACACGAGATCGACTGTCTCTCTTCCTCGACGTATCAAAGACGCGAGGCGCACTTAAGTTACATCGCGGTATCGCCGCGTATCCATAACCGAATTAAGATCACGACCCTGTCTCATAGTACTTGCCCTCGCCTCCCATCATTCACGAACGATATCAAGCTGACGTTAGTCCGATATTGCTAATTAAATGATCATCGCGTCGTGCCATTTATCTGCCGATTAATTCGCGAGATGACCCGGAAGAGATAGACAACGGAAGAAGAGATGGAATGAGAGAAAGATCTTCTGCTCTTTTACTTCTCTTATTTAATATATTATCAATATATGATATATTGTTGTTATATCACAATCTAAATTTTTTTCAAGTAAAATTTCATTTGAAAAGTAAGGTAACAGTCGAGTCAATCGAATGACTTTTCATTTATATAAAATATATATATAATTTTTATCCTAAATCGTTGAATGAATATTAATTCGCGAAGTACACAGAGAGAACGATTTGTTGAATAAAATAAACGCTTCTTTGGAATAGTCCAAACAAATTTTTTCACATTAATTCGCGAAGTACACAGAGAGAACGATTTGTTGAATAAAATAAACGCTTCTTTGGAATAGTCCAAACAAATTTTTTCACATTAATTCGCGAAGTACACAGAGAGAACGATTTGTTGAATAAAATAAACGCTTCTTTGGAATAGTCCAAACAAATTTTTTCACATTAATTCGCGAAGTACACAGAGAGAACGATTTGTTGAATAAAATAAACGCTTCTTTGGAATAGTCCAAACAAATTTTTTGGTTGACACAACAAAAATATTTCGTTGGAACTAAGCCGTAAATATTTTTATTGCGTCAAACAAAATTTTGTTCGATCAATTAAAAAATTTGATTGGACCATTCTAAAGAAGCATTTGTTTGTTTCAACCAAATCGTTCTCTCTGTATAGCTTGGAAAAGATAGGCAACGATCAAATACGTATCTCATTCTTTTTTATTTCTTTTATTTAATTATTGATACATTTTCAATACATCAATAATATATATAATATATTGAAGCAATATATTGTAATTTAAATTTTTCAAATAAAATTCCATTCGACACGTAAAATGATAGTAAAGTCAATTGAATAATTTTCATTATAAAATAAATTCTCTACTCTGAATAGCTGAATACATATTTTTAATCGAAATTAAGAAGTAAACTTCTAATGTTTTTCCTTGTTATTGAAACAAATTCTCATCTTAATCGATTGTGATATTCACTCGTATGAATTAAGAATCCAGGCTTGAGTTAAACATCCAGTATTTTTAGTCTCGATTTGACTGAAATTTTTCTATATTTATATTGTCTTTATATTATCTCCCTAAAGTTATATATATTGTATTGCAATATTATATATATGCAAATATATGTATACAGGGTATACAAATGTATGTATACAGGGTAAGGCAATAACTATTACTACCTTAAATATTTTTAATCCATGTTAATAGGAAAATTTATGTAACCAAATAGCATATTACAAAAAGGGTTATAATATAGCGATGACTTTTGTCCAGGTGGAGGAACTTCAGAGATATCACCTTCATTTTTTTAAATGGAATCGATATGTTTTGTTTCCATCATATGATAGAAGGGCTCAAAACAAGTTCAAAACATATAACACAAAATTATTGAACAAGATTAAAAGTAAAAAAGCGATAAAAAAATACACACACACACACACACACACACACACACACACACACACACACACACACACACACACACATATATATATATATATATATATAAAATTTATAATTATGTTATTTATATGCATATATATAAATATTTTTTATACTATAAATATAAATCATATTATAAATAGATAATATAAATGTAAATTATTCATATGTAATTTTCTCTGAAGCAATTTGTTCGTGTACAAAGCTAATTGTGTATTTATCAAAGACTCTCGCAAGAATGAATTGGAATATGTATTGCGCGCGTTCGAAACGGAATAATTGAATTATATTGTATTCACATTCCGAGCTTGACCCGCCGCCACTTACGGAACGTCAAAATAATGAAATTAAATTCGATCGAGTTCCGAGCGCCGTTCGGTTCGTTGCGCACATTGCAATATATAAATAGTACCTCATAATTAATCTAGTTATAGTCGTCACTCTAACAAAGCAGAATGAAACGCGAACGACGCGGATATATAGAGTACTGCCATAAGGACGTGACAAAAATAACATGCAGCTAATATACACATGTATCCTACCGTTCCATATTCTCTCTTTCTCTATCCGATTTATTATAACGCACAGCGCGTAGTTAAGCGAAATAAATAATGGCCGGCCGTATCAGTATTAATTAACACTAGTCCTCCGGTTTGATCAAATTTCGCTCAATCCTGCATTGTGTAATTGACATTACACGATTGAAAATTTCTCTCGTTGTGGCGATCCAAAACGTAAAAGAAAACAAACATTTTAACTTCAATGATAAACAATTGACTTAAGAGGATGCTAAAGCTGAAAACTTTATCGACTGGCGTTTTTCTGCGAAGTTTATGTCGTATTGGTTATACAGAATTACAAATGTTTTTACGCAATGAAAATTACGTGCAAAAATAAATGGGAGTATTGCTCAAAATATGTGACAAAAACAAGTAAAAATTTTTAATATAAAATCTGAAGCTGTCAGCGTAATATTTGCCTAATCCAAAAATTCCGCAACTTGTACACACCGGAAATATGGATGCTCCAGACAAAAAAATTTTGAAAAACATCGCTGTATCTTTGCAATTTGAACTTAGAAGCTTAAGAATATAGTTTGCAAAAATATTTCTACATATGCGTGGTCAGATTTTCCGCTGAGTATAGTAAAATAAAGCGACACATTTACGTAAGTTCTGTATGTACAAGAAATACGAAAAGAATAGCATGATTGCGTTAATGATGATTGTCTCTGTGTTTTTGACATTTTCAAAGTTCGTCATCCGCTTCAACATCCTCTTAGAATTGACGAAGAATGTCAAGGCTTATTAACTGCTTGACAGTTCGTGTAGTCACAAACCTGCGGAAACATTTAACCGCATCGGCGACCTTCGATATTTAGCTTTAACGCTAGGCAACGCGCTGTGCGAGACGATTTACCTTTAAACTTTATCTAACGCGGTAACCTGCGAAAGAAAGAGAGAAAAAAAAGAAAGAGAGACCAGAAAAAAGTCATAAACTCGTGATATACATCGTGCACGCATGTGTAGATATATATACCTAAGAGAAAAAAAAATATCTAAACGTAGAAAGTACTTATTCAGTGCGTACTAATAACATGTTTATTTAAATCTCAATTTTCACATATATATTTAAATAGAATAAACAATTGTTTTCCTATAAAAAACTATGGTTTTAAGAAAACGTACATGAGGTAAATATTGTAGTAGAAATGGCGTTAAAATTATGCTTTGAAATAAACAAGTGCTTTTATAAGCTGCATATTCAAAATAATATATATTTAAAAAAAATGTTTTCTTAACAATATTTTTTTCTTAAAAATATGTTGAAAGAAATTGCCGAAATTCTACCAGTTTCTTTAATAGTACCTCATCAATTTCTTTATTATTACTAAATATGAACGGCATCTAACGGTAAAAATAAGCGAGCAATGAGAAATATGAACAAAGAATTTCCAGATTATGTCTTATTTTGTGTGCGTGCAACAAACATTGAAAAAAAATCAAGTACGGTTTAGGAAACCGATACAATTTCGGCAGTTCCCTATATTATAGTAAATATGTTATTAGTATTCACCAAAAAGATATTTGTTTTCTCGACATTTTTCTTTTCTCTTATCATATGTACATATGTATGCAAAAAAAGATATATATCAGAGTAAAAATATCAATTAAATTCGCCTCAATTTAATAATTGATTTGAATAAATAATTTCTAATTTAATTAATTGGCAATTATAAGCCTATTCAATTAAAAATATTTTAATTAACCACTGACTTCAAGAAATCTAATTAAAAATCATTCAATTAAAGATTAATTTAAAGGAATTCAATTAAAAACTGTTGAATTAACGATTAAAACGAGAAAGTAATTAAAGAATATTCGATTAACAATTGAACATAGTCAATGTAATTAAGGGTTATTTAATTGACAATTAATATAAGCTATATATATATATATATATATATATATATATATATATATATATATATATATATGTATAAGCACATATTCAGCTCGGTTGGTTACCATAAACAATGTAAATAACTACAGTTAATTTCGATTAACATTAATTGGTCAATCGTCTTACTGTGCTTTTCGATATCAATTGTCAATTAAATAACCCTTAATTACATTGACTATGTTCAATCGTTAATCAAATAATCTTTAATTATTTTCGCTCGTTTTAATCATTAATCCAACAGTTTTTAATTCCTTCAAATCAATCGTTAATTGAATGATTTTTAATTAGATTTCTTGAAGTCAGTGGTCAATTAAAATATTTTTAATTGAATAGACTTATATTAATGGTTAATTAAATTCAATAATTAATTGAAAAAGTAATTAATTACTCGTAATTCTGATACACATATATGCAAAAGAAAATGCAATTATTACAGCATTTGCACGACATCGTCCTATCTCGCGTATCTTCACTCGCTTTCGCGAGAGTATAATGCAACGATTCTCTAATTGACTGCAGTAGGAAACAGCTACTCGTATCGATTTCCCGAATTCAAGGAGGAAATCGATAACGGTATTTCGACGTGCAAAAGCAGGAATCCGATATGGTATCGTCACTCACGCGCAGACATTGATAGACCCCTCCGCTTATCCATCGAATCGACTCCTTCGGAATTCTAATGACGACGAGAACTTCTGATCCATACATATGCATGTGTGAGAGCACGCCTATTACATATAACTACGACGATGAGAGACTGGCCGTCCCCTATTTAATTAAGACAGTCGCGTTTGCTAAGCCGACGAGCAAATACCGCCATGCATGTGGGTAAAGTAATGCACACACCGCGACGCGGTAAAGAAATTTTTTTAATTACACGCAGCGTGGAGTAATGAATGAAATTCGTCACGTGTGCGACAAATGATCGTCGCGTCATGTTATTTATCTACTAATTCGCGAGATAACTCGAAGAAGATAATAACGATGAAAAATATCTCCTTTTTTATTTTTTTTACTTAACCGTCGAAATTATCAATATAAAAGAGACTTATATGCGTGATATGTTATCAATATATTATAATATGAATTGTTTTTAATATTTATAATATTTTTCTTCGAGCGAAAGTTCTCACAAAAAGTAGAGCGAATAAGTGACTTTTTACTTATATAGAGTGTATTCTCCACTTTGAGTCGATGAGAGAATATCTTCATTCGAAATCGAATGAGTAAATCTGATTTACTCTTCTATTATAAGAACAAATTCATTCTATCGATTAAACATTCGCCTTTACGAATTAAAAATCTATTTTATATATCAGTTAGAAATTCACTTTTGCGATTCCGAGTATTTTCACTGTCATTTCGAGTGAATTTTCACTCATTTTGAATGAAATATAAATCCAAATAGTATGTATAGCCAGCGATAAAAAGAAAACAACGCATTTTCCTCCCACGTGTCGGAATAGACGGAAACCATGATGACAGTTGCACAATTTTCAGCAGAATTAAGAAATAACGCGTGACTTGAAACGCCGTTATCTATTA
Source organism: Odontomachus brunneus (assembly GCF_010583005.1). Classification (NCBI taxonomy): domain Eukaryota; kingdom Metazoa; phylum Arthropoda; class Insecta; order Hymenoptera; family Formicidae; genus Odontomachus; species Odontomachus brunneus. The sequence goes on from NW_022639534.1 coordinate 1,317,976, forward strand.
TAAGTTACTATCTTCAGTAACGATTTTAAAACGGTGTTCTTATTCTTAGTTAGTAGCGATAACAGAAGCGCAATTGCATTTTCTGTGTGACGTTAGTAAGGACAATAGTTGCTCTTATCATTACTCTGCATACATAGAATACACTTATATAAGATAAGAGACGACGAATCGTAAAAGAAAAAGGTTTTCAAATTTTAATGAGAAAAGCAACGGAAATTTCAATGATTTGTTGCTACTTGACTAACAATAATAATAAATTGGTTAACTACACGGAAGAGAAAAGAACTAAACGCATTTTGATTGAAGAAGACAGAATTTCTAATTCTTAGAAACCAAATTTAATCCACAACTAAATGCATTTTGGTTAAAGAAAACAAACTTTTTGATTCTTACAAACTAAATTCAGTTTAAACATATTTAATTATTACATATTATAACATATTTAATTATAACATATTATTACAGTATATTTATTTAATTATAACATATTTATTTAAACATGTTTATTTTGTCACGTAACTCAACTAATTTTTGTCTCGCGAATAATAATGAATTTTTAGGTAATGAGTTTTTTTCTCAAAATCAACAACGATAACAGTAAAGAACTGTTTTTTTCAATAGGTAACGAGTAACAATAACGTAATTTTTAAGAAGTAATTTTTCCAAGCCCAAATTTTATTCGTCGCAAAACTCATTGCAATGAAAAACATTGCCGTTTTTAACGACATAAGGAAAAATATTGAATTATCACGACACACAATGACACAACTAAACCAAATTTTTCTGAAAAACCGAATTCGGTTTAAACGCATTTAGATGTGCCATTGTCACATTAATTCAACCAATCTTTTTGTAGATAATAATAAATTCTTAGATAATGAGTTCTTTTCAAAATAAGCAATGGTAACAAGCTACTTTTTTCAATCTATAACGAACAACAGTAACGAATTATTTTTAAAAAATAATTCTTCCAACTCGAGTTTCATTTTTCACGAAACTCATCGCGATAAAAAGTGTCGCAACATTCCTGCCATTTTTAACGACATAAAGAAGAAAAAGTTGATAAAATTAACATGACAACGACACAACTAAACACGTTTTAACTGAAGGGGACAGAATTTCCCTTGTTACACTGAGAGAAGAATTTAGTAAATATTATCAAAATTTGGTTACTATTACTAAATGATAGACGTAAATATAGCGGGTCAAAGCTATGGCAATACTTATTAATTAATTTAGTTCTGTAAAATAAATTATTTATTTGACAGAAGTAAAATTTATTTGCTTCCAGAATATATTTGGTAAATAAAACTTATTGAATAGTTGAGCAAAATAAGCGATTTTGTAATAGTTACAAAATTTTTGATAGGTTCAACCAACTATCTGTAATAATAAATATTGAAACGATGTAATAGCTGCAAATGAATGAATTTTTCGTTGTGCTGCAACAAAACTTATACTGGTAACAAAATAGAACTCGTACCTATTAAATTTTTTATTATATGGGATATAACGATTTCATAACAATTATCAAATATCTGTTCATAACTGTAATATATTTCATATTAAATATTTAACATTAAGTAACTATTACTAAATTATTTAATTGATGTTACTGTGAATGCAATTACGTCATACTCCCGATCTATTAAATATTTGGTAATTATTATCATATTTAATATTAGTTACTAAGGATTCAATGAATTTCTGTAACTAAATGCAGTTTGTTATAGTTACCAGTCTTTTCTCTCAGTGTATAAATCAAATTCGGTTCTTAAACATCAGAAATTTTGTTTCCTATATTTGGTAAATTCTTGGGTAATAAGATTTTTTTTTGCAAAATAAGCAACAATAACGATCGACTTTTTTCGATGTGTGACGAGTAACGAGTCACTTTTAAAAGATAGTTCGCCCAATAGTTTCACCTGTTGCGGACTTATCACAATGAAAAAAGCGCCGCGATCTTTCTACCTTCGATCCTACAACGTGGACGCACATTCGGCGAATTCTGCCCGAAATACGTGAAGCGACACATCCTCACGTTGGATCACGAGATGTATCCTCGTGACAGAAGAGTTCGCAAGAACGTTGTGGGAAGCGATCGAAGCGTGTCCTGCATCACTGTCACGGACACGACCGGAGGCCTTTCCGGCAAACTGCCAGTCGAGGGGGACGCGGTTTAATACAGCTAAAGGTATCTACACACCGTCGTCGTCGTCATATCCTCTGTTCTTGTCATGATGGCGACCTAACCAACCGAATCTGGGACACGCTCCAACTCTTCGCGGGAAAAATCCACAAAATAGTCCCGCACGATGTTTGTGGATCTGTACTAGAGACTCTCCGCACACTCCTACAAATGTGAAGCTGGTAATGTCGACGTGTTATATCACCGATGCCGTTCGTCTGAATGAAGAATTCGCACGGAAAAATTCGCCAAGAACTCACAGAACCGACTGGACCAAATAAGCAACATAATAACGCTTATATATACCCGAAAACCTCTCTGAACAATAATCAAAGCGGAGGCAGGGTTCACTTCGCAGTTCTAACTTTAGAAAAATACCCTTCCAAAGAATAGAAAGTATTTTCACGGAGTCGAAAAGGTACGAAAAGATTAAGGACAATATAGGACGGTCCTACGCCTAACATTCGTTTCAAAGATGCTGAAACATGTCTAAAACAGGAGGCCTTTTAAACATCTCTAAGACGTTCTCTAAACATTTGAACCATCATTCATCCCTCCCCACCTATTCTGCATCTGTGATCAATGAGAAGGAAAAAAGACTTTGCCCAGACAGACTCATGCAACAGATTTATTACGATGTGAGAGAGACAATCGACAATAGAAACTTTATAATTTTTAAATTACATTTACGGAATGAATATATTGTATATGAATTAATTATTAAGTTTACATCATATACAATAGTGTAAATTTTTGTTGTGTTAATACAACAATAAATTTACTAAAAGTTACACTTAGATTTTTATATTACATTTACCATGACATATTATTTCGGGCAAATTTGGATTACTTTTTCCGTATTTCTATTTCGTCATTCTATATGATAAAAATATTAGTGCAATCTGATCAATCATATTTCAACGTTGCTGAATTTCGTAATTTAATATACTTAAAGTTGCTATAAAGCTTACATACATCAGTCTAGGTAGTCAGTGTCATAGATAGTCTAGGTAGTCATCAGGGTAGGATTGCATTACAAATGTCCTTTTTAAGAGAAATTTTATTGAAAATTCACAGTATATGTAACGCGAACCACAGATTTTCAGGAAAATTCCTCAAAAGGGACGTTTTGAAGTGCATTCCAAAAGAATTTCTCCAGGTAAGATTCTCCTATGGTCGAACCTACAAAGCGAAACTATTCTCTAAAGTGCATTGTATGTTTCAAACTCGAGGTCACAGGCGTAGACGCCGTTGTGCGCTGCGCTTTAGACTGCGAGGTCATTGAGGTCCACGGCAGCGGGCAAGGAAAGAAGCTACGTAAAACAGATACTACGTACTCTCGAAGTCGGCATACTGTTGCTCTGCTGTGTTGCTGTTGCTAAGCTACGCTAATCTAATCTAACGATCCTCCGTCTATCAACAAGGGCTGGCCAAGGGTGACGACATGAACGACGACGTAACGCGCCGAGGAGAAGTTCGCGCACACGCGGAAACGACAACGCAGACGTTGTTCCAAGAAAGTATCCGGATTCACCTGCGAACGACACACGTGTCGAGCCGAGCGCAAAGGCACGGCCTGAACGAAAGTACAGCGACGCACACGCAACAGTGCGCCATCAACGCGCCAAAGTCACGAGGAGACTGAATGTTAGCCACTCTGATACGGCTGAGAGGCGAGCGAGAGAGAGCAAGAGACGAGGAGACCTCTCCTCTCTCTATCCCCTCCTCATGCTTGATCTTAAATTCGTCCCTGTCGTTTTGCTCCGCTGAAGTTGTTGACCGGTTCTTTCGCGCCCACGGCTTCCGCTGCCGCCGATACCGCCACCTCCCTCGAGATCTCGCTGCCGCGACCGGGGGTTGAAGGGGTAAAACGCAGGTAGGAGGGTGCTTTTGACCTGGGAACGGCCAGCCGGTGTGACTTACACGCCGGCATAGTATGAGTTTCAGTTTACCAGTGGTTACCAGATAGTGACGTATCGCGCGCACGACGAGATACCACCGTGGCTTTGTATTGATATCACGCACACGACCGTATATATGAACACTGAAGCACTGAAGCACTGAAGCACTAAAGTGAAGTGTTCAGTATATTTTATTGCTCATGCATACAGAAGAAAGAACGCATTCTTGTTTGAAAAATATTATTTTTTTATTTTCGACATGTAAGTCTTTTAAAACGGGATTACATAACGTTGAGCGGAGGTGTAAGCTACTCGCATCAGTATATTTCATATAATTCAACAAAGAAAAATATATTCTCATTATTTAAAAATAATTTTCGCATGGAGAGAATGTTATAGATAGCAAAGACAGTAAAGATTAAGTAAATAGTAAAGATAATAAAGATTACTATATGATTCTGGTAAGATTAGCAAGAGCCCCTACGCAAAGTTTGGAATTAAGTACGCAAATACATACCAGAAAAACGTTAATGATAAATTGCTTCGACAAACCTTGCGTAGAGGCCTTTGCTAATTTTCTCATAATCTATTTTAGGTAGACTCATCAATTTAGTAAGGCAAAATATTTAACAACACTTATCAAACAAATAAAAACACTTTTCATTAAAAAATTTTTTGCATATTACTTAAAGACATAATATATATGATTGATCAATATATATGATTGGTCAAAATATAGATGATTGACAATCAGTTAATCTGAACATTTATGTTTATTTTTATTAATTTTTATTTTTACTTCTTATTTTTTATTTTTATTATTTTCATTATTTAGATATTGACTGTGAGATGTAGACGCTACTAGTGGCAGTCGCGCGCACTACGAGGCAAGCGGCACATGCAAATATAGCGGTCACGCGATACAACTTTACAGTTCTGCTATGCGTATAGTGTTGAAATTACGAGAATGATGCATGTAACCTTTTTGTAGACAATTGAAAGCACTTCATTTTTTGTTGGACAATATTTTTTTTTAAATCAGTATTTCAAAAGATATACATAAAAATACCGAAAAAATTCATTTTTTAATGGTTTTTTTTTTAAGATGGCGACCACAATATAACCAATCGCCAAATTTTATTATCATATTCGGAGACAAAGTATCCATCGAAAATATGTGTACGCGTTTAATTTTCTGGTGCTGTAATTTTTCTAGAAGTTTACCTCCAAATGTAATTCTCTAATCTGAACTTCTTACTGTTCTCGAGAAAAATGATCGTAAAGAGTCCCCAAAATCAAGCGAAACTCGGCCGCCCTATTTATTATGTTCCTTAACAAGATAGACCTTACTGGCAGTTTATTTTCCTGGACTACCATAAATATTAAATGAAAAAAATTTATATAAAAAAAACAAAAGAATTGTCATATTTTCTCCATACAGGAAATCACAAAATATTAGATTAAGAATATGATGTTGTAAATGTCATTATCATTATCATTAAAATAATCATATTATACTTCTTATGAGATTACTATAATATTCAAATAAAATTTGAATTGTTGAATTGAAGAAATAAAATTTTTCCAGCGAAATTATATGTCGTTGTTTATATATAAAACAATGATTGTTAACTTGAATATGTTAATTTTAAGTAAATATTAATTTTTTCTGCAATTTTAAATAAATATTAATTTTTTGTGCAATGCACTGCGAATAACTCTCGTGATATAAGTTTAAAGCCCAAAATTGTAAATGCAAACGTGTAGGTGAGAACTATTTTGACGAAATAGTCGAATTATGATCAGATCATTTTAGTCGCTAATAATATTATCGTAATAATCATGCCATTAATAATTAATAATATCATTAATAATTATAATAATTATAATAATATGTATAATAATATATATCATGTATGAATATATAGGAATATCATGTATGTATGAATATATAATAATATGTAAAATGATAATATGTAATAATAATGTAAATGAGAAAGAGCTGCCTCGTAGAAACAACTTGCCGTTATCATTACTGAAGAAGTTATAATTTTTACTAATTACTTTTTTCATTAATCTTTGAAGGCCTGTCTTTTATAATTTGTCGCTCATTTATTTATCTTATTTATTTATACATTCTGTACGTATAAAATAAAAATGAAAACAACAATAAAAACGATTATATTCATTAGTGTTAGCCATGAAGTGAAATTGCATTGTCATTATCATTACTAGTGAAAAAGAATAACATCGTTATCAAATTACTGAAAAGATAACGCATAACGGCATGTTACAAATAACGTTACTTTCCAACCCTAATAACGAGATTACGCGGTCACGATTTATTTTTGGACAATTATTTTTTTATTTTGAACCATCTTTTGTCATAGGTTATATTCCTCTGAATAGTTATTATCAATAAATAAACACAAAAGTTTTATAGTGTTTTATAATACACAATGTTTTATAATTACGAGAATAAATTCCTCTTTTGAGTAATAATATATATTTAGAAAATTTTTGATGAATATATATTGGGGACTATTATCAAGAAAATATACTTTGTGTTGACGATAACTATTAATTAAAATATATGAATGTGTGAATGTATGAATAAAAGGAAAATAAACTGAGCAATCGTTTTTCTTAGCAATAGAATGATATTTTTTTGTGTGTATATTATTTAATTTTTCTCAGATAAATTTTTCACCTGCTTTCATAATTCAAAAATATTCAAGATGATAATAGTTATTGCCTCACCCTATACATCTCGTTAAAATCAGAAAATGTTGGGATGTTTACAATAACTGAAGAAATATCTGGAAATGTGATGTCAAACAGTGTCGAGAATATTCTTATACTTTATCAAATAATTATTTACAATCTCTTAATCGAACTTAATCTTAAATCGCACTGATAACGTGTTAATCTTCGCATGCACTCTTAAATAATATCATAAATCTTGCTATTTCATTCTAGGATGACCCAGTTAATAATAATAAATTACGGATTACGATAGTGACACATCGTGCTCGCGTGATAGACTAAATATACGCGATGTGATTATTTTATAATACACATACATCACGACATATATGCGCGCGTACGTGTGTGTGTGTAGGTGGATGTACGATTAAAGGAATTCCAGAAATATGTGAATTAGTGATACATAATATATATCCCTAATCGATATCCATACGAGATAAAATCCGAATTCGGAAGCATATATAGAGTTACTTTAGATAATAAGCTAGTAATTCTCTCTTAAAGAGTATGCATCTGCTTTGACTTATGGATTGCAACTCCTTAACAGAAATAACGTCCCTTATTTATATTGGAAAACTACACAAAATGTCTCAAAATTATTATACAAGTTTTTAATATATTCACTACCACGACTTTACATACGTCTCCATATAAATTCTCGGTATATCGTGTTAACAATATCTCGTTTTCTACTTGATACTCTTTTGAACACTTAGTAATTTCAGTACTAATCATCTGTCATCTGAGCAAATAACGAAGCCTATGCGAAAGCCCACGCGTCATTCCGATAAGGCGCTTTACGTGTTAGTGACGTATCCTGCAGCTTGTGACTGGAATTGAAAATTGCAAAAATGTTCCAACATTTTCAAGTTATAAGTCAATAAAAAAAAGGACTTTTTTACAAATTGAATTTCAGGAAGTCAAATAAATATTAAAATGATATTTATAACCAGATGGGCTACACAGACAAAGAAATTAGTATCCACTTATAAACAATATATTCAAATTAATAATGATTGTTTCATATATAATCAATGATATATAATGATTTTTCTAACAAAAATATATGTTAAAAAAATTTGAAAATTTAAATACAACGATATTTGAAAGAATTTGAAAGTTTTAAATATAACTTATAAAAATATAAGTTAAGCTCCAGAATACGCTATTGAAATAGTTTTGCGACACCTTGTATAAATACATAAAAGAAAAAAGATTTGTACACAAAACGCGGAAGTAACGCCATCGAAAATTTGCGTTCCTTAACCCATTAAGGTCCAAGAGAAAACCGCTAAGAATAGGCTTTCAAAAACCATCTGAATTAGGGCGAAACGTCGAAATTTGTTAAAAAGTGAAAACAAAATTTGTGTTGGATTTCAAAATTCAAGATGGCGGACCAATATATCGGCCCGAAAATTTTAAATTTGGACCTATTTGAGTGAAAATCCGTTTAGGGGGGTTTTGGGTTCGCTGAGTATGAATATGCACTTATTTTTTCAAAATTTTTCAAAACGTACTTTCATTGAAATAAATCAAAATTTAAAATTTTTGACCGCCATATTGATTTTTAAAGTCAAAAAACCATTTTTCTTCTACAGTCTGCTAAAGTATGTTTTGCTCCAAAACAAACACCTTCGAAAGGTAGCTTATAATTTGGTTGAATTTTTCAAATAACAAAACTATGTCAAATTTTTGCATTTTTGGACGGCCATATTATGAATTTTGAAAAAATAAGTGCATATTCATACTCAGCGAACCCTAAACCCCCTCTAAACGGATTTTCACTCAAATAGGTCAAAATTTAAAATTTTCGGGCCGACATATTGGTCCGCCATCTTGAATTTTGAAATCTAACACAAATTTTGTTTTCACTTTTTAACAAATTTCGACGTTTTGCCCTAATTCAGATGGTTTTTAAAAACCTATCCTTAGCGGTTTTCTCTTGGGCCTTAATAAATTAATGCGTGAATTAGTTCACCGAGTCAAAGATAGAGGTTTTTAATAAAGATTCTATGCTGACCTCGTCGAGTTCGCCGTTCCTTTTCTTGTGCATCATCCTTCCTTCCGTTCATGTAGAGCCGATCGGATCATCGTCTTTCAGAAGACATCTTGCCGCGATACACTGCGCGGTTATCTGTCTCACTGCGACGGAAATCGTATCTTCGCGTACACGTATTCTTGTGTCATCGGAAACCGGTATTTTAACGCACGCTTTTTACCGCCTTTTTTGCCATATATCGCGCTATTGGAACAATTATGTGCATGAGAAACGAGTGCGCAAACGGCTCTCTTTCCCTCTCTCTCTTTCTCTCTCCTACAAAACAAAAGTATCGATCCGAAAGCATTGAATTATATATCCGCCTAATGCGATAAAGAGAACACGCACGACACATCCTCTCAGCTTTTCCGGCGACTTCGGAAAAAGACAGAAAGAAGAAAACATTCTGTCATTAAGCCATTTAACAGTTTAGATCGGCGAGTCGCGCGCATTCTCGCTCTCGAAGCTTCGATAATGAGTGCGTTCGGGGAACACGCTATCATTCTATCTCCATTGCTCTCTGGATGTGCAAGAAGGATGGAATGACGCGTAGTGCTGAATAGCACTGGTAGCGTGTTCCCCGAACGCACCCAATAACGACGAAGCTTCAACATTGAGAACGTTCCTCGCCGATCCGCGATCCCTCATCCGTGAGACAGTACTGCTCGTTAACGAACAAGGGAACGGTACAGCAAGCAATCACGGTTAAATCCCGACGTGCGCCCGACAACGATCACTCAATAATTCGATACTGCACGTTTCGCTAGGGAAAAGAAAAGGGAAAACCCGCTGTCCTCCAAAAAAGAAAGAAAACAAATAACGGGCCCGATTATGGACGCATTCAGCAAGCGTTTAGTACGTCCTTTTAATTCCAAATTCCATTTTACGCTTCTCTTGTAAGAGCATCGCGTGCAACATTGTTTCAGCTTGAGAATCGGAAAGGCATATTTAGCGCGCGACACGCATCCCACACACAAAAAAGTACTATTTTACTACTAAGAGGAACGGCTACTCAGTTTACTTTTCTTCTTTTAAGTAACAATTATCTTTAACAGAGAATTTATATAAAAGTCTCAAACTATATTCATTAGATAAATTAAAAAAAAAAAAATCAATACCATGCAGTCCTGAGAAAAATGTATTCTCTTTATAAGAATATTACGAAACTTTATGGAAAAAAAAGTTGCTTCAAATCTATGCAGCAAAACAAACCGAATTCTTCACGGAGAAAAAATGTGTTGATTCAATCACATTTCAACTAAAGCAGCCAGTATTTGATTATGACAACTGACCTTAGTTGTCTAACCAAGTGAATTCAATTATTACACAACCAAACATTCTAGCTGCTCCAGCTGAAATGCGGTTAACTGTTCGTGAATTAGCTAATCTTTTTTTCCGTGTTTTGATTTTATATTCTTAATTAAAATGCTAAACTTGCTAGGATCCAGAATGTGTACTGAGAAAAAATGCTTGAAAATTTATTTGTAGGACAAAAATTTATTTCACAGAAACAAATTTTATTTCTCAGAAATATATTTTATATCACGGAAATAAATTTTATATCATACAAATAAATTTCCAAATGTCTTTTCCTCAATGTGTTCTGAAGAAATTTGACGCTTATGATAAAGTTATGACAGATTTGCGAATATGTAAATTTATAAAATAACATTTACTTAGCAAGTAACATTTACTTGAATGCAGTAAGATAAAAGTACCAATGCCAGAACGTACCTCTAATCCTAGACACTTTTATTACTTTATCCTTTGAATTTTTTTTAAACATTCAACATAAAATGTATACACATAGGAAAAAGATTATTTATTTAAAAGAGCACCCATTTTTTTAAAACTAATATATTCGAATTAACAATCGTTATTTCATAGATAAGCAACAAAAATATAATTTTATTGGGAGAATTTTTAAGTCTTGAATTTCAACAATGTTGTAATTTTATTTAAATATTATAATAGTCTCATAAAAAGTACAATATATGATTATTGTGATGATAACGATATCTTCTTACGGCATATTTACAAACATCATACTCTCAATCCAATATTTTGCGCCTTTACTTCATGAAAATTATTTTTGAATAATAAAAATATATTTGTCTTAAGAGTATATAATAACAATATAATCAAATATATTTAAAAAATAAAGAAAAGATAGGTGGAACGCTAGCATCTCTCCCACTCAAAGATTTAACACTATGTGATATCATTTTATTAAGATTTACATGTCAAAAGTAAAGATATTTTCCAAACAAGAATGTTCATTTTTTCTGAATATATATATCCATATATTGAATACATAGAATATGTACTATGTTGAAAATTTAAATATTCGTATTTAAAGACCAGGACAATGAGAGAAATTCTAGAATGACCTACGTGTCCGTGGTACGTTCACTATGTACTTTTCTGTGTGCAGGATAGGCCCTCGTCGATTTGCCACGCATCCGCTTATTATCAAGAGACAACGTCGCGCGATACTCCACCGCGTTGGCGAGAAAAATAAAACAAACAGAAAGACGATAGAAGGGAACCATTGCAACCGAGTCGACAGGCACTATATCGTTCCCCGCCGTTCATCGTATCCCATATACCACTGCGATGCACTACGAGAGGCGACCCAGCACCCCATTCGGGGTAGACCGGATCAGCCCGAGAGAGTTACCTCGATCACCGTCCGGATCTCACTGACCGCGTCAACTCGAGCCGCAGTAGGCTCGCGCGCACCGCGATGAGCTCCCGATGCAACTGGTGCGTGCAGGCAGGTCGGAAACGAGCACGAGGAGAGGTGGTGGTGCCGCTCCACCCGCGGCCGCGCACCACCACCTCGTCTCCAGGGGGTCCCCGACCCGCTTAAACCAACGGAGAGCGCGAGACTGATCTAAGGAGGAAGAACAGGTGCACGCAACGCGGGCCCGAGCGACGTGTCGCGTTCAAGGGTTACGTATGTACGTTCATTCGTTCGTCACGGGGGTGGTGGCCATCTCCGGCGGCTCGAAGCTGTCGAGGATGATCGGTGATCGAAACGCCGACGGCGAGCAAGAAGATGGTGCGGATTTTTCAGCGCGATCGGTCATTTATTTTCGTAGGACGATGGCGTAGGTTGGATGTAGGTCGCGACAAGCGTTTCATGTTACCGCGTCGCCAGTTAAATACGTTCATTTCGACGTGTATTTTAACACATTTCATATTTTGCGCTCTACAAAGGGCCCTGAGTCAGAACCGCAGCGTTCGCATTTATGACTTTACTCGGTGTTTGAGGTTTCTCTTGTTCTTTTTTCTTCCTATTTAGTGATTCTCTCTCTCTCTCTCTCTCTCTCTCTCTCTCTCTCTCTCTC